>NC_064629.1:119569147-119872178 GCF_023864275.1 Schistocerca cancellata | reverse complement strand
ACAGTTAAAAGGGGAATGGGATTCCTCGCTAAAACATTATTACTTACTTGGACGAAAACACGGACGCACAACACTCCAAAAAATGCTGTCCCATTATCAAGAATGCTACTCCACCACAATTACGTGACAACACTTTCTCACCTTACAAGAGAAAAAAAAATCCCCATGGCTGTTTATCTTGTATTTAAACTATTTTCTCAGATTTAGAAATGAATTTAGATACTTATACTAGGTTATTCCCCATAGTAATTCAGTTTACGGTTGTTGTCTCACCTTATGGAATTCATTTAGTGCAGGGTTTAATGTTGCAAATGTGATGTGTTCCACAAGATTTCTGGAATTTAGTCCTATGCACCTCGACATGCATAGTTCCTCGTATGCTGAGTGTACCATAATACAATGGAAAAAACTCAAAACTCAGTGGCTTTTATTTGGTTCATAATCTGTTTCACCTGAGCTTCAATTGTGGTGGACTAGAGGCGTCCACTTTCATGAAAATCTCGCTGTCGCTGAAATATACTACGAAAGGTGTCGTGGTAGGACGGACTTGTGCGTTGTAGGGCAAAACGCACGCACGCACGCACGCGCGCACGCGCGCGCACACACACACACACACACACACACACACACACACACACACACTCACTCACTCACTCACTCTCGAAAGAAACACGTTACTCAGCTTTGGTAACGCTGGTTACAGCAATGATGTTTTAGCCTACCTGTCAAATGTTGACTACAATTCCATGAACGCAAACTAAATAATGTTCTCTGATCTAAGTACTGAAGAAAACTAATGTTCTTTCTTAATGTACTTTTCGAAGAACAGTTCCAAACCAACTGTAGTCAGTTAAATCTCTAGGCAGACGGTTTCTTCACTGTTCTGTTTCCACTGAAAACTAACCACTGTCTGTCGCCCACTATTTCTATCTCCGTTGACGAATTGAAGACTTGAAGACACGACGAACATTCTGCAGGCACTCCGTAGCAAGACTCGGACTGACTTACGACTTGCAGCTGCCAACTTCTGCTTGTGCACGGTTACTTAAGTATGTGTCTCTCTTTCCGGTGGCGCTGCCGCTCCAGGGGGCGTGATTCACGCTGGCAGCTTGTGGTGCAGGGATATTACGCCCTGGTTTGTACCGCCTGTTCCAAATGTAGTCTCCTCCACAGACGAATTCCAGCTCCAGTAGTAAGCTCCTAAACGCTTCATCACAACGTCCTGCCACAATCTGTTGGTATTTCACAGGTAGTTTCTGATAGCAAAATTATATTACCTCGGAAGGGCTATACAGAATATCCGGGAACAGGTTCTTCTTCAAAATATCGTCTAAAATCTTCACTGCACTCGGAATTCCAGATGCCTCCAGGTCATGTCCCATTATTATTTCTGCCTTTTCCCTTGCCTGAGCATCCTTTGATCAATAGTTAAATAAGACTGTTTGTACGATGTAAGTGGCAATGCATTTGTATGCATCCTTGTAGCAGTTTTGCCTTGAAGATGTCTGCAGATGAATTCCAGATGGAGCATCAATGGGCTAGAAACCGGAAAACAATGGTCAAATTGTTCCATATAAGACTTTGGGTGGAGAGTGTTGTGATTATCCTTAACAGTTTGAAACTTGTGCACGCACAGGTAGTACTTGTTATAAAACTCTTCAGTCTCTGGTGACATTGTAAATGCCCAGATATTGCCCTTCTTATACTCTTTGCGACACAGAAGAGCCTGACTTCTCAACACTTTATCCCAGAATACCTCACCTGGTGCCACACGCACCAATCTTAGTGCATAGCCTGCTGTAATTCTTGCAGTCATCATCTCTGTGCCAGGCAAACAACTCAGCTGTCTTCGTTTTCAAACTTCCACATCTTTTGCTAAGTGCTCGCCCGTCCTTTGCTGCTATTTATTCAGTATTTTTTGCAAGTTCTTGAACACAAGATGCAATTGCACTTCCTCATCCACGTTCCTCATTTCTTAATGAGTTATTTCCCATTTTTGAACATTAAGCTGATCTGTTGTTTCACATAACAGTTGTTTGATGTCTTCTGCTGTCTGATTTTAATCTTTCTTCTATCGCGTTTACACATTTTTCCACACTTTCAATGTGGTTTGCTGACTCATTTTGCTGACACTAAATATGATCTCTTGGTGTATCAGGAGAATTTGCTCCAGTTGCAGCCCAATTCCTTCAAACGGTTGCTTCTGTTTTGCCAATATTTCTTTCGTCTCCTTCCGTGATTCGTAGATCTCTTGTCGCAATCCTTTTAGTAAAACGAATAATGAGCCCACATCCTCTTCTTCTGCAGCTGGATTTTGTGATGATCTGAAGGTTCGCTCTATTGAGTGCCATCAGGTTCTGCTGTATTATGCCTAACGCTGCCTCCTATGTCATAAATTGCTGGAAACATGACCGTATCTGAATACTGAAATACACCCGTACTCTGATTCACATTCCTCCCAGTTCTACCCTATACATTTTCCTCTCTATTTTGGAGACAAGAATCGCTACCACGTCCTGCAGTCTCCATGTTTCCTACCAGACAGTTTACTGTCTTGCCCACTTCTGCAACTTCCCCTTTACAACCTATTTCCTCTGTGTCACCATTCGATATTAACTTAGTTGTACGCCTCCGGTAGCTGATTGGCCCCCCAAGCCCCCACCTGAAAAAAAAAAAAAAAAAAAAAAAAAAAAAAAGTCACGCGACGGGTTGTCAATCCTCTGAGCCCTGAGCCCTGAGCCCGGGTTCGATTCCCGGTTGGGTCGGGGTATTTTGTCTGCCCAGGGACGGGGTGTTGTGTTGTCTTTATCACCACCCTATCATCCTCATCGACTGCAGGTCGCCGAGGTGGCGTCAAATTGAAAGACCGGCAGCCGGCGAACGGTCTGCCCGACAGAGGACCCTAGCCATACGATTAAATAAATAAATAAATTTAATTCAAAAGAATAATTATCCTTGTCACATCTATTCGAATTTAACATGTGTCCTCATCAAATCTACAACAATATCCAACACACATTAAAGGAAACGCTTTCAAAATTTCAATACCGAATCATGCAGTACGAACAATATGTGGATCAGACACACACAAACATCAGCCTATTAAAAGAAAGAATAAAAAGGAAAGCACACAGATTATACAAAAATGTGCTAGCAACTTAGATCACTTACACCACTTTACGAATATATTGAAAATTACTATTAAAGTCTCCTATATTTCTTCTGAGCAAATCGTAACTGATCTTCCCGCTAACAGTTCAATACTCAAATTACTCCTTCAGAAATTTCTAGAAAACAAAATTTCGCATTTTCCGGTATGTGTGAAATACTAACAGTATCACATCAACCAAAACTGTAAGTGAAGCTGTCATCAGACACCAAACGGAAAGACATCATATAATAAGCAATTTAATGAAACCAGAAAAAATTTGAAGCAGTCCAAGGATTACCTAATGGAAAGAAGTCGAAATCGTGTCAATGTCGCTAATTTAATATGACACCAACCTGCTCATGGTTGCCGCTCTAATTTGCATCAGCTGAGCCCTATCGAGGTGCAGGTGACTCCCCACAGACTAAAATGTGAAATAAAGGGCTACTGAGCAATGGAAATGTTAGAAAAGTGTCACGTAGGTAATTCGTAATTCGTCGTAAAAAAAGAGCAACTGCACAATCCGCTGAGGACATGACGATTGCTTCGATCTGCCTCCAGGTGAAGGATGTGGCATGGAAAGATCGCAAAGGGTCTGAATTGTTAGCGAGCCACCAATTACATAGTGCAATTCTGTAACAAGATCCCATAAATCATAGAAAAATGCCTACATTTTCCTAATCTTTCTCATTTCCCCTTTGCCTCGGTAGATATTACCATATCACCTCTCCACAAATTGCACGTATCGTCTTGCCATGCAGGGCTCTTGTCTGATGCTGGATGAGAGCCTCATGTGAATCATTAACAGTTCACACAAGGAAATTTCCAGTATGCAAGAATTCATTTGCATGACAGTACTTAACCATTACCATTATAAAATTTCTTTAAGTCTTGATGGTGAAATAAGCCTTTTACTCTCCCCGTAGCCGGGTCAGTTAATAAACAACTCCCTATGTGCGGTTTCCTTAAAATAAGGTAAGGACCTTGATACATATGTTGCCACTTGCGATTTTTCTTACATATTAAGGATGGCTTGAAATGAATCTTAAGTAATACCTTTTCACTTACATGATAATTTACAACTTTGTTTACTTTTTTATCATACCCTTTCCTCCATAGTTGAGCATTGGTGGCAATGGAACTTAAAGCTTCTAGAATTTTGACATCTAGATCTACCTCGGGCCTGGGTATTTTGGGGAGAGAATCAACGCATTCATTCACGCCATTTGCGGCAAGTTAAGTTGGATGCATTACCTGAAAGTATAGATTCGGGGACTCCGAATCCAGGGAAATAGTCATTTTCAAGACGGCGTATTATAGGCGGAGCACAAGATGTCTTCATAACATACATTTGAACATATTTTGTGAAGTTGTCGAGAAAAGCAACGAGGTATTTGACACCTCCACTACCCATCGGTAGAGGGCCAGCCAGGTCAATGCTAATGAGCTGATTAGGTCTTTCTGCGATGATCAGATTCAATGGAATTAAAGTAAGAATATTCTGACCTTTCGTCTTTTGGCAGATGACACAGAATTTTAGCAACTTGTGTGTCCGACGATGTAGGTTGGGAACATAACAGTAAGTAGCAATCTTCTTTTTACACTTCTCTGGACCACAGTGGCCCCAAGAAATGTGGGTATACCACAAAAGATGTTCGACAAAACTGCTAGGTGTACAGCCGGCTAGAGTGGCCGAGAGGTTCTAGGCGCTACAGTCTGGAACCGCGTGACCGCTACGGTCGCAGGTTCGAATTCTGCCTTGGGCATGGGTGTGTGTGATGTCCTTAGGTTAGTTAGGTTTAAGTAGTTCTAAGTTCTAGGGGCCTGATGACCTCAGCAGTTAAGTCCCATAGTGCTCAGAGCCATTTGAACCATTTTTTTCTAGGTATACAAACAAGCCAGTTGTCTGATGACACAGAGGTGCGATGAAATAATACCTGATTATGAATCTTGCAGAATTTAGACAACTTATGGTTCGGATTTTCTTGAAGAAGCCATATTACTTTTCCCCACTTGGGATCTGTGCTCTGTAGTGTCTGGATTTGCTTGTAAAGTTGCAAGAAATATTTCCTATGAATGGTATCCTGCATAAGAAGAACTTTCTTATTCGACATCTGTTCTACCAACTCACTTGTCTATCAGACCTTCTGGTGAACGAGAAATTGCGTCTACAGTAATGTTATCCTTGCCCTTTATATACACAATATCAAAGTCGTATTCTTACAAAAATAAACACCACCTGGTCAGAAGCGGATGTTGTAATTTACAGGCAGAAGATACGAAAGTGCTTGATGGTCCGTAAATACTTTTATCTTTCTACTAAAAATGTATTAATTAAACCTCTTGAAGGCCCAGATAACTGCAAGTACCTCCAGCTCAGTAACTGAATAGGACTTTTCACATTCTGTTAAGACCCTACTCGCAAAACTAATCACTCTGATTTGCTCTGTTTCGTCTGCTAATTCAATCTGAAACAAACACGGCCCAATTCCAACAAACGAAGCGTCTGAGATGATGCAAAATTCTTTATCCATTTGTGGATGACAGAGAATATTACTGTTTAAAAGACCGTCTTTAATTGCCTGAAAAGATTTGTGACACTCTGGTGTCCAATTCCAATGCGTACTTTTCTTCAGAAGATAATGCAAAGCAGGAGTATTCATTACTTGACCAGACAGAAATCGTCGAAAGAAAGACGAAAGACCGATAAATCCCCGTAGTTGCCTCTTAGTTACCGGTGTAGGGAAATTCTTAATCGCAGACAACTTTTCCGGGTCAGGTTTAATCCCTTCAGGTGTAATCACATGACCTAAAAGCTTTACCTCACCTTTTCCAAATTTTGACTTTTTCAGATTTGCTGTAACACCATGTTCTTGAAATCTCTGAAACACCTTTCGTAGAATAGCTAAATGATCTTCCCAGTTCTTAGCGGCTATCAATACGACATCTACATAAACAGTTACCTCATCCAGAAGTTCAGGTCCTAACACAAAATCGAGAGCAGAAATAAATATTCCCGAGCTTACATTTAAACCAAAAGGCATGACCTTAAACTGATATGAGTGGCCGGTAAATATAAAAGCAGTATATTTCCTGGATTCCTTGACCAATTTCACCTACTTCTTAAATCAAGTGTACTCAAAAATCTAATGCCATGAAATTTCTGTAAGTGCTCCTCAAGCGCTTCAGGCCGAGTCCTTATCGGTACAATAATTTGTTTATTGATCTGGCATCCAATACTAGTCTGACACTACCGTCCTGTTTAAGCATGGACAACAAGGGACTTGAGTACGGCGAATTCGATAACTCAATAACATTCCAACACAGCATTTTCCTAATCTCATGCTTTACAGCTTCTCCTCGGACGTAGTGTACTGAATAGCTTGCTTTGCAGAACGTTGAGTGGGGAAGCACTTCCATTTTATACTCGAACCCTTTTATTACTCCTGGTTTCCTTGAAAAGATTTTCATGTACTTAATAATAAATGGAACAGCTCATCTTTCTGCTCCTCCCTGAGTTCAGTTGATTCCTTGGCTTTAGCATCGATCTCGTCTTTGTCAGAAAGTAAGTCTCCATACTCATTGTCATTAATGTCATCTCATTTAGTCAGGTCATTTGTCTGATCATACCACGGTTTGTCTGTCCTCTGTCGTCTCCAAACCTGATGCAATGTCAACACCGCCTTCACTTTACTCCTTAACAAGTTAACAACAACTGGTTGTTGATTTACGATAAAGGTACACACTCCAGATTCAATATCTATCACTGCTTTTGTTTGTCGAAGAAACTCCATTCCCAAGAGACATAGAACTGACAAGTTCTTTACTATTAGAAAGTGGCAAGAAACCAAAACACTTTCTATCTGCAGTTGAAACTGCGTCTGTAAACTAACTCTCTGTTTCAATGGACCAATTGCTCCCGATATGGAGCAACCCTGAATCGGCAATGATAAAACTTTTGAAACAGAAGACAACTGTTTGAAGAGACATGACATTAATGTTTGCTCCTGTATCAACAATGGCTGTGACAGGAATGTTGGCAATAGAAATCTTAATCGAAGCCTGAACCTGTTCATCATAAATGTCATTAATGTCTTGAGCTTCTTTGTCAGGTGAAAGGTCATCCCGTAAGTTGGTCTCATAGTCTTACCGAATCGCATTAATATATTCAGAACCAGAGGATTCGTTAGTGCCCCCACTCAAACCTGCAGCGACCTCTAGGAGGCTGAAAGGCGCTGCCTCTAATTTTCCGCAGGATGTTTAGTCTGTTTGTCACTCATGGCCTTAGGGGGTGTTCCGTTTCATATTGGTGCTGTCCGCCCCTGGTAGCTGAGTGGTCAGGGCGACGGAATGTCATACCTAACGGCCCGCATTCGATTCTCGGCTGGGTAGGAGATTTTCTCCGCTCAGGGACTGGGTGTTGTGTTGTCCTTTCCATCATCATCATTTTATCCCCGAAGTGGCGTCAACTCGAAAGCCTTGCACCAGGCCAACGGTCTACCGGACGGGAGGCCCTAGCCACATGGTATTTATATTTCCACATTGGTGCTGGTTATGTGGTACAAATGCCGGTGTAAAGGGGTCAGATTCACTGGGTGTATTCACTTGTGAATAGAATACCTGAGACGGCTGCTGTCGCCCTATCTTTTGGTTGCCTGCAAAACCATTTCCTTGTGAAGGAAAGTCGCATTTGGTGCCGTTTGAAAATTGTTCTGCGGTCCTCTATCCTGTGAAAAGTTGTTCTTATGTTGTGGTGGGTGGCCTCCGCCTTGCCCATGCCACTTGCTATTTTTCCACCTATAAGTTTGATTCCGGGAAACGGCCTTGACGCAGTGGATACACCAGTTCCCCGAAGTTAAGCGCTGTCGAGCGTGGTCGGCACTTGCATGGGTGACTATCCAGGCTGCCATGCGCTGTTGCCATTTTTTGGGGGGTACTCAGCCTCGTGATGCCAGTTGAGGAGCTATTCGACAGAATAGTAGCGGCTTCGGTCAAGAATACCATCATAACGACCGGGAGAGCAGTGTGCTGACCCCACGCCCCTCTTATCTGAATCCCCAACTGAGGATGACACGGCGGTCGGATGGTCCCGGTAAGCCACTCGTGCCCTGAAGACGGCGTGCTTTTTTATGTAAAACTTTGATTGTCACTGGCCCATTTGAAAATTTACCACTCGTCTGTGGAGAATTTCCATACTGCTCAGGCGCAGAATTAAATGGCCGGTTTCCATACTGGTGGTTATAAATTGGGTGGTATCTCTGCTGATTACTGTAATTGGTTTTCTGCTTCCGTTTAAAGCTATTGCCGTTTGTCTTTTCATAACGGCTGGCAGGTTGGTACCAGCGATCGCGGCAGCGCTCTCTCTTCTTCGGCGCATTGTTGTCCGCGTACGATGCATTCTGCTGGCTGCCAGCGAAGAATTTGCCGCTACCAACCTTAGAGCGCACACCCTCGCTAATTAAATCTAAGGAATCCAGCACAGAAAGGAATGCACCCGTGTCTTCTTAGGACACATTTACAAGTTTCTCTCTATAGACACTGGGAGTTTCCTTTTGAGAACCATAATTACGTCCTTGGAAGTATCGCCGGAGACTTCCAAGCTTCGCATTGAAAATTTCCGCACAATACACCTCTCTCCTTAATCTCTGCCGTACCCCATTACTCCAAAATTTTGCCAAGAACAGTTTCTCAAACTCTTTATAATTCTTACACGTGCCTACCATTTCCGTTCCCCATAATGCTGCATCACCAGAAATAAATCCAGTGACGAACTGAATACGCTGTCCGGCTGTCAGCTCCTGGGAAATATGCCGGAGAAATGCTTTAGGAACACGATCGGGTGTATTTCTCGCTTCTGCGGATGAAAAACAGGAAGAGTGCGATGCTTAATCACAATTTCCTCTTGCATTAAACTCACAATTGTGGACGGATCATTTGTTTTCCCCACTTGGGGCTCAACAGGACTGTTGCTTTGCATGTAAACAGGCTGTGAACCTTAAGGAGTTGACTGAAATTCGTCACCGTCTAAAGAGCTATTCCCTATAGTTTGCGTATGCGTGTGAGGATATTCTACCCAATTTATCAGCATTCTGACTTCGTCCACTATTTGCTGCTTCCACTCAGGAAGATCCCGTGTAAGTGTCCCCGAATCTGTGCAAATTGAGACACCACTATGTCTCCCGACTTACCACGAGCAGCTAAGATTTCATACACTACTGGCCATTAAAATTGCTACACCAAGAAGAAATGCAGATGATAAACGGGTATTCATTGGACAAATATATTATACTAGAACTGACATGCGATTACATTTTCACGCAATTTGGGTGCATAGATCCTGAGAAATCAGTACCCAGAACAGCAACGTCTGGCCGTAATAACGGCCTTGATACGCCTGCGCACTTAGTCAAACAGAGCTTGGATGGCGTGTACAGGTACAGCTGCCCATGCAGCTTCAACACGATACAACAGTTCATCAAGAGTAGTGACTCGCGTATTGTGACGAGCCTGTTGCTCGGCCACCATTGAGCAGACGTTTTCAATTGGTGAGAGATCTAGAGAAGGTGCTGGCCAGGGCAGCAGTCGAACATTTTCTGTATCCAGAAAGGCCCGTACAGGACCTGCAACATGCGGTCGTGCACTATTCTGCTGAAATGTAGGGTTTCGCAGGGATCGAATGAAGGATAGAGCCACGGGTCGTAACACATCTGAAATGTAACGTCCACTGTTGAAAGTGCCGTCTATGCGAACAAGAGGTGACCGAGACGTGTAACCCCATACCATCACGCCGAGTGATACGCCAGTATGGTGATGACGAATACACGCTTGCAATGTGCTTTCACCGCGATGTCGCCAAACACGGATGCGACCATCATGATGCTGTAAACAGAACCTAGATTCATCCGAAAAAATGGCGTTTTGCCATTCGTGCATCCAGGTTCGTCGTTGAGTATACCATCGCAGGCGCTCCTGTCTGTGATGCAGCGTCAAGGGCAACCGCAGCCATGGTCTCCGAGCTGATAGTCCATGCTGTTGCAAACGCCGTCGAACTGTTCGTGCAGACGGTTGTTGTCTTGGAAACGTCCCCATCTGTTGACTCAGGGATAGAGACGAGGCTGCACGATACGTTACAGCCATGCGGATAAGATGCCTGTCATCTCGGCTGCTAGTGATACGAGACCGTTGGGATCCAGCACGGCGTTCCGTATTACCCTCCTGAACCCACCGATTTCATATTCTGCTAACAGTCATTGGAGCTTGACCAGCGCGAGCAGAAATGTCGCGATACGATAAACCGTAATCGCGATAATCTACAATACGACCTTTATCAAAGTCGGAAACGTGGTGGTACGCATTTCTCTTTCTTACACGAGGCATCAGAACAACGTTTCACCAGGCAACGCCGGTCAACTGCTATTTGTGTATGAGAAATCGGTTGGAAACTTTCCTCATGTGAGCACGTTGTAGGTGTCGCCACCGGCGCCAACCTTTTGTGACTGCTCTGAAAAGCTAATAATTTGCATATCACAGCATCTTCTTCCTGTCGGTTAAATTTCGCGTCTGTAGTACGCCATCTTCGTAGTGTAGCAATTTTAATGGCCAATAGTGTATGTTACATCCTTGGTAGTCTCCCTAAGCTCCTCCCCGACTTTCTTTTCGATAAAAATATCTTTACCCTTTATCCATTCAACGTAGTGTTCCGACAATGCCTCCGCGTTCTTCGATACTGATTGATTCTATCTGCCTAGACAGATCCTCTACTACACTTTCAATGTCAGTTACCACATTTCTAACTGAGTTTATTTCTTTGGTAGCTGCCTGAATTTTTGTGTTTAATGTTCCAGATACTGCAGCTATTTCACCTTTCACCTGTTCCTGCATTTTCTGAATTTGATCACTCGCAAGGCTTTCGTCGTTTGTCAGTGACGTGGAGCACTGCTTGCTGGTAGTCCGCTAAGAGCACCGCTCTCGCGTGAGCAACAAATGAAATTCTATCTGGCGAGAAGACAAGATGGAACCTACACGTTTCAGACAAATGAATGAAGGTGCTCTTCACTGCAAATTGCACACAATATCCACCATGTTGAAAATATAATACAGCAATTCTAATAATGGAGAAAAAAATTCTATTATCATACTACGAAGAATTTTACTTTGAAAGATAAAATAAAGCAGATTTTCTATGGCTGGAAGGAGATAGGAAGGATGTGGATCGAATTGGAAAAGGAACGTCGCTACTGAAGCACTACAAATTCTGACTTACTTTTTGATGGCTTGATTACCGCTATGTCGTCTCAGCAAATTCGCGTCTCTTTTCTTTTCCTTCCTCCCGGTAATTAGCCTGTGTTATCGACCCGCGTATTTTCCTTCTTTCTCTCAGGGGGATGATGTGTACATGAAACGACAGGACGTTTATTAACACAAGCACGTAGAAAGTTTTTCAAGTATTTGAACTAATTTTTGGTCAAGTCCCTTTTCGGGCACCAAGTGTAATATAATAAAATAAAAGTGATGTTGTTATTCAATGGAAAAGTTGAAATTTGAGATTTCGTTTAGTGTTTTATCAATCACAATTGGCGTAAGAATCATGGATTGACCATTATCATAACATATTGCATTATGAAATGTGAATAGTCTTTACTTGCAGTTTCGCGTGGCTTGATTAAGAAATTGCATTATCGTCTTTCTAATTACTTCATGATCGTAGATACGATCATACCCGTTTGTGAAGTTACTGTTATGACAAAACATTTTCCTAAGGGACCAGAAAGTTCCTAATGGTGCAAAAACAACTGTAACATTACACAAAAAGGGAATTCAATATTAAAGCTCATGCAAGAAGACTATAAAACAGTTTTTTTTTTTCAGTGTAACACGCGCATTGGACTGCTGATCTTGGTGTCTGTAATCTTAGCAAAATAAGTAATTAAAATCAAAATAATACTTAGGAGTTGATAGGAATGAGCACTGCCAAATGATTCGATATTTCCAGAATAAATATTTATTGTAACTAAAACATATATCGTACCTTATGCTCAGTATAGCAATGACGGCAGATTTTTATGTCCGTTTCATGTCCATTGAGCGCTCTTTTATATAGCCATTGTCCTCTTCAGTCGCCCGTGCGTCGTCACGATAAGTTATAACAGTTCTTCTTTTTACACTTCACTCAAACTTAGACGGCACACGTTTTTAAACATTTAGTAAAAATTATATCAGACCGCCACAAATCTACGTCCGTCTTACTTAAGAGAAACAGTACAAGTGTTTAGCGCTCAAGGCTTCATTTGTTCTCCAGCGAATAAAATAGTGAAGGATCGCATATCGATCCGTACTCTTATATATTGCCACTCAAAGACGACGAATTGCATTATTTAGGAAATTCCATCGTCACTATGCGACGCCTTATTATACATTAGCCATTCTTTATAAACAAGTATTGACCTTCTGGCTGAAAGTGTTAACTACTTCGTGTGTTAATGAAGCCAAAAATAGCGAATACCACAAACTGTGCAAGTATTTCGGGTACACACGACGACAGAAGGAAAGGCTGAAGATAAATTAAAGTGCAGAGCACGGCGTCCAGGAGAAACGACAGCATCCTACATTCAAGACGTCTTCGAACTGTGTAAAATAGTGGATCCTAGAATGAGGAAGGAAGATAAGGTTTCACATCTCATGAAGGGTGTTGCCGAGGACATGTATCAAGCCCTACTCCTGAAGAAGGCTTCAACAGCAGACGACTTCATAAAATGGTGCCAATATATCGAGACAATGCATCAGAAAAGAATTACACGCAAGAAGTTTGAACGCCTTCCAAACACCGATCGATGTCTTGGATGGAGGAAGAAACTGTTTTCACAAGTGTTCTTCGTCAGAAAGTGAGAGAGGAAGTTCAGAAGGCACTTGGATTGCACAGCGAGCAAAAAACCGAGACGCTTCAAGAGGTATAAGGGAGGAAGTGTGACAGACATTAAACCCGATCTCTCGTCCTTCATTTCCCTTTAAAACGGTAAAAAAGTCAGGACCCATGCGAAGCTATGTTCCTACAATGCCGTATTGGGAAGCTGTTTGGGCACCAAGGAAGACTGATGTCTGGAAGACCCAGGATAACCGACCAGTATGTTTCCACTGCGGACTACCGGGACATGTGGTGCGCTATTGTCTAGAAAGGCGGCGGATATTTGATGACGTCGGCGCCAGAAGACAACAGACCGATCTTAGCCGACACCAACTACGGGACGACGAAGGTGAAGAAGAAGATGTGGGTGCAGGACCACGTAGGTCAGCACCGCCCCAAGCTAGCAGCTGGAGAGGACGCTCCCCAACACACCGATAAAGGTCTCCATCGCCGTTTAGAAGCTCCAGCCGATCACCCAGCCGCCACAACCTGGAAAACTAACGGGTGCGACCTTCCTTGGAGGTGAGGTCGCCGAAGAGAAGAATCCTCCGCCGTTGATCACTACAAAAATGATAAGAAACTACGTCGATATCCTCATGGATGGCCGACCATCCCAAGCTCTTGTGGACTCCGGAGCAGCATATTCAGTCATTTCGGAGAAGTTCCGTCGGCAGTTGCAGAAAACCGTATTCGTCGACAGCAAAACATCTCTGCTGAAGGTGGCTAATGGGCAGTATGTAAAACCTACAGAAAGATGTTTCATTCGTGTGGGTATAAGTGGCCATAAAGAACCCTTGGGATTCATCGCCTTACAAGAGTGTAGTCATGACGTCATTCTCAAATGGAACTTTTTGAAAACTTCTCAGGCAATAATAGATTGTGGTCGCTCGAAGATTATGCTACACGAGATGAGATGCTGTGGACAGGAAGATGCGCATCCGAGTGTGTGAAGACTATGTGTGCTGGATGAAGTGATCATTCCTGCAGTCAGCGCTAGAAAGGTATCTGTCATGCGTCATGCCATACATCAACCCGTGGATCTTGTAGTGGAATGTAAGAGAACCATACCACTGAAGAATAACTTGGTCATCCCAGCCTCTCTCGTCTCGTTTAAGAACGGATTCGGTGAATTGTGGACAGTTAACTGTCGCCGAGAACCGCAGATCCTTCCAAGACGCATGTGCGTAGCAAACGCTGAGCCGTTAATTGCAGAACAGCTGAGTGTCATAGAAACCTCCCATGCTGAGTCTGTGGGCGAAATGAGCGCTATTACTACGAGACAAGATCTTCTAGCTCGAGTATCGCCAGATCTCACTAAGGAACAACAGGAGAAACTACTTGGCGTTCTTCAAGAGTTCATCGAATGCTTCAATCCACAGGTGAAGAGCAAATTAGACAAGTCGACGGTGAAGCACCGGGTTAACAATGGAGACCGTCAACCATTAAGCCAGAGAGCATACTATGTGTCAGCAACGGAACGTCGAATAATTCGCGACGAGGTTGAGAAAATGGTGAAGAATCACATCGTTCAGCCTTCACAAAGCCCATGGTCGTCACCAGTGGTTCTCGTCAGGAAGAAGGATGGCAGTTGGCGCTCTTGTGTTGATTACAGGAAGTTTAATAAGTTAACTAAAAAGGATGTTTACCCTCTTTCTCGAATTGACGATACCCCAGATTGTCTGAAGGAGGCTAAGTTTTTCTCAACCATGGACATGTACTCGGGATACTGGCAAATCGAAGTAGATGCGGCTAATCGTGAGAAAACTGCATTCATCGCCCCTGAGGGCCTTTATGAATTTAAGGTAATTGGTTTGTGTAATGCACCAGCAACTTTTGAACGGATGATGGATAATCTTTTAAGTCACCTGTGGTGGACGATGTGTCTTAATTATTTAGATTACATTATAGTGTTCTCAGAGACATTTGATGAAATCATAAAAAGACTGAGGGCCGTTCTTAAGTGTCTCCAACAAGGCGGACTGAAACTTAATCCAAGAAAGTGTCTCTCTGGAGCAAAAGAAATCAAAATACTTGGACACCTTGTGTCAAACGAAGGTGTGCGGCCAGACCCACAAAAGGTGAGATCTATAACGCAATTTCCTATGTGAGAAGTTTCCTCGGATCTTACTCTTATTACCGTCGTTTTATCAAAGACTTTTGTATCAAAGCCAGGCCACTCCACTAGTTGTTAAAAGCCGATGCTAAATTTATCTGGAGTGGTGCTAAACAAGATTCTTTCGATGTGTTGCGAAAAGCTCTGACGACTGACCCTGTACTTGGTCTGTATGATGGGAGAGCACCTACAGAACTACACACAGATGCTAGTGGGTATGGGATCGCTGCTGTTCTGGTGCAAATTTCGTATGGAAAAGAGAAGGTTATAGCCTACGCTTCTAGGAAACTTACAAAAGCCAAGAGAAACTACTCAACTACAGAAAGGAAATGTCTTGCTGTGATCTGGGCCATGTGAAAATTTCAACAGTATCTTTATGCAAGGCCATCCACAGTTGTTACAGACAATCATTCACTTTGTTGGTTGACAGGTCTTAAGGATCCAACGTGACGACTCGCCAGGTGGGCACTACGTCTTCAAGCGTACAAAAGTGGAAGAAAACGCCAAGATGCCGACTGTCTCTCAAGAAACCTTGTGCAAGACCATCAAGACTTTGATGAAGATAGTGACTGTCTCGCTGCACTCCATGGCTTTCTGCTGAGCAGAAGAAGGACGCTAAGATATCTCAAATTATGCTTGCCTTAAATCGGCCAGAGGATGTCAAAAGACAATTTAAGGTAGTTTATGGAATCTCTCAGAGGATCTGAAAAGAAAATTTAAGGTAGTTAATGGATTCTTTGCAAGAAAAACTTTGATCCGTTTAGAAAGAGGTGGTTACCAGTGATTCCTAAACACATGCGCTTTGATGTTCTACAGAAATTCCATGACACACCTGAAGCCGGAGATTTAGGATTTATTGAGACATACGATAAGATTCGCAAGAGATTTTTCTGGCCAGGTTTATTTAGGAGTGTCCGTTACTATGTGTCGCACTGCCGAGACTGCCAGAGAAGAAAGTAATTTCTTCAGAAACCATCCGGCCCACTCATAACCAGTTCCACCAGCTGAAACGCCTTTCCAGTGCACTGGGATTGACCTCGTCGGACGATTTCCAACGTCTGCTAGTGGCAATACATGGATTATTGTTTGCACTGATAATCTGTCACGCGATGCCATTACAAAAGCCGTGAAAACGGCCGAAGCATGAGAGGTAGCCAAATTCATCGTAGAAGACGTTGTATTAAAACACGGTGCCCCAAGGTCGTTAATTACGGATCGACGGAAAGTTTTTCAATCGAATCTTGTGACAGAGATAAACTGTCGGAGCAACATTACTCATCACATGACGACTGCCTACCATCCGCTAACTAACGGGCTTACTGAATACCTTAACAAGACCTTGGCCGACATGCTATCAATGTTCGTCAATATTGAGCAGAGCAACTGCGAGACAGAGTCACAGTCAGAGCAACTGAGATGAGGTGCTAGCTTTCGTGACGTTTACCTACAATACCGCCAAAAAAGAGACCACTGGATTTACGCCATTTTTCCTGGTGCATGTGGCGTGAGGCGACTACGACGATGGACACTGCGTTTCCGTTACATCCTGCTGACGTGGACGACGACTACATCGGCCAGGTGTTAACCAGAGCTGAAGAAGCTCGGCAGTTAGCTCGACTCCACACGCTGCAGGCTCAAGGAAACGATCGTCGAAGGTATGACGCGAGCCACCGCCCTGTTGCCTACCAGCCTGGTGACCTCGTCTGGATCTTCACTCCTGTTCGGAAGGTTGGTCTCTCTGAGAAACTCCTCAGGCGCTACTTTGGACATCATAAAGTTGTAAGACAGTTCTCTGATGTTACTTATGAATTTGAATATTTCGACGCCGACACAAGACGACGAGAGATCAGAAATACGTTCCACGTCCTTCGAATGAAGCCCTATAAGGATCCTGCAACCCGGGGTGAATTCGAAGCTCCAGGGACAGACAACAAGCGGAAAGGTGACGAAGAGCATAGCGATAAGGACAGTTCTAAGAAAATCACCGTCAGGTCCAACATCAGTCATTGGGGGTCGGAGAATACAAGACCGATGACTCGTTCCCGAACTAGGAGGACGTAACATCGAGACGCTGTTCTCTTAAGGAGGAATCAATGTCGCAGAAGTTGTTGGGTGACAGAGTCACGGTAGTGTCGTCGTTATGATACTAAACTGTTGCATTGAGGATCGTGAGTTCGAAACAGGTCTAAGCTCTAAAATTTTAATTTCTATATTCGGGTCTAGTACATTGTAGAAGTATCGACAAATGTCAAGAATCATTGTACTGGAATGTTCTGTAACTGTATATACAGGGTGAGTCACCTAACGTTACCGCTGGATATATTTCGTAAACCACATCAAATACTGACGAACCGATTCCACAGACCGAACGTGAGGAGAGGGGCTAGTGTAATCGTTTAATGCAAACCATAAAAAAATGCACGGAAGTATGTTTTTTAACACAAACCTACGTTTTTTTAAATGGAACCACGTCAGTTTTGTTAGCACATCTGAACATATAAACAAATACGTAATCAGTGCCGTTTGTTGCATTGTAAAATGTTAATTACATCCGGAGATATTGTAACCTAAAGTTGACGCTTGAAACCTCCGACGTTCAGTTGCGTGTTGTAACAGACACGGGCCACGGTCGGCGAACAGCATCTGCAGGGACATGTTTACGATGACGACCGTGTTTACGAGTGTGGCTGTAGTGCACTGTTGTGGTTTGGTCTAGCTGTCGCAGTGTCCGCATTAGCGCTTGGTGCTATTGTTATTCTGCATTCGTCTCCGCACGCAGACCAACTGTAGTACACCGTGTTACCAGACGTCTGTGATAGTGTAGTGTTGTAGGAACTGTGACCATGGTGTATTCGAACTCTGAAAAGGGGGAGATGATACTCATCTATGGCGAGTGTCGACGAAATGCAGCTGAAGCCTGCAGGGTGTATGCAGAACGGTACCCGGACAGAGAGCATCCAACGTGCCGCACATTGCAAAACATCTACCGCCAACTGTATGCAACAGGTATGGTCGTAGCACGCAAACGGGTCCGTAACAGGCCCGTCACAGGAGAAGCGGGTGCAGTTGGTGTGTTAGCTGCTGTTGCCATGAACCCACACATGAGTACACGGGACATTGCGAGAGCCGGTGGACTGAGTCAAAGTAGTGTCATGCGCATACTGCATCGTCACCGCTGTCACCCGTTTCATGTGTCGCTACATCAGCAATTACATGATGATGACTTTAATCATCGAGTGCAGTTCTGTCAATGGGCATTAACAGAGAATGCGTTGCAGTTCTACCTGTTTATCGATGAAGCGGGTTTCACAAACCACGGGGCAGTGAATCTACGGAACATGCATTACTGGTCCGTGGACAATCCTCGCTGGCTCAGACAGGTAGAGCGACAGCGACCGTGGACTGTAAATGTATGGTGCGGAATCATTGGCGACCACCTCATTGGTCCTCACTTCATTGCAGGGGCCCAAACAGCTGCAACATACATCGCGTTTCTACAGAATGATCTGCCAACGTTGCTCGAAAATGTCCCACTGGAAACGCGTCGACGTATGTGGTGTCAGCATGATGGTGCACCTGCACATTCCGCAATTAACACTAGGCTGACCCTTGACAGGATGTGCGACGGGCGTTTCATAGGACGTGGAGGACGCTTAAATTGGCCAGCCCGTTCTCCTGATCTTACACCTCTGGACTTCTTTCTGTGGGGTACGTTAAAGGAGAATGTGTACCGTGATGTGCCTACAACTCCAGAGGATATGAAATAACGTATTGTGGCAGCCTGCGGCGACATTACACCAGATGTACTGCGGCGTGTACTACATTCATTACGCCAGAGATTGCAATTGTGTGCAGCAAATGATGGCCACCACATTGAACATCTATTGGCCTGACATGTCGGGACACACTCTATTCCACTCCGTAATTGAAAACGGAAACCACGTGTGTACGTGTACCTCACCCCTCATGGTAATGTACATGTGCGTCAGTGAAAAAGACCAATAAAACGGTGTTAGCATGTGGACGTAATGTGCTGTTCCAGTCTCTTCTGTACCTAAGGTCCATCACCGTTCCCTTTGGATCCCTACGTAATTCGGTGCTCTCCGATACACACGATCGAACAGCGGAGGAGTGGTACTCAAGCGTCAACTTTAGGTTACAATATCTCCGGATGTAATTAACATTTTACAATGCAACAAACGGCACTGATTACGTATTTGTTTATATGTTCAGACGTGCTAACAAAACTAACGGGGTTCCATTTAAAAAAACGTAGGTTTGTGTTAAAAAACATACTTCCGTGCATTTTTTTATGGTTTGTATTAACCAATTACACTAGCCCCTCTCCTCACGTTCGGTCTGTGGAATCGATTCGTCAGTGTTTGATGTTTTTTACAAAATATATCCAGCGGTAATGTTAGGTGACTCACCCTGTATACTGTGTGTGTTCTGGACGGAGGCAATTCGCTCCGCGCTGTTGTATGTGCAAGTGCTGAATAAATCTTCGTTAAGTGAAGTTAGTGTTCGTCATTCATCTAATTACAGCTTCTTCTGAGTGCCAATTTATCAGTAGTAATTTCACTATACCCATTTTAACACGTTGATCTATGTACATTTCACAAGACACGCATTACCCTTGTCACGTAACCCAAAGGCACACTGAAAATCTAATTTGTTTATGAGCAGCTATTTATGAACATATTTAAATTTTACGTGACACGAGGAACTGTTTTGTTGTAGATATGGATTCAAACCTTGCAGCTGTAGCCAATACTAACCCAGCAAAACGTCTGCACTTTACCGAGGCTCTAACACAGAACTGGTCGCCATTGGTGACTAGATAAAATGACGTGAAATATTTAAATTTTATCCAATGTCAGCTAGCTAATCTTCGATGAAATTACATGACGTCAATTTCTGTACTGGACTGGAACTTCTATCCAGTAATGCTTATCCATGTTATCCAACCACAAAAGATGATAAGTATGGTTTCATTCACAAGTAACATACATGTGATGACTTGATGTAATGGTTTCTGTTGGACAGGAATTAGAACCCACCGTTAACTAACCACAATCAAATGTCAGATATCAAATTGTTTCAACAGTAGCGAGATCTTAAAATCTGAACTGTAAAACGAATGAACTATTCTTGCCTTCCCTACCCTAGACTGGGCGTCGAGTGTAGGCTACTTTCAGAAATAGTGAGATGCTCGCATGTTTGAACTAGAAATAACGTTGACTAGGAACTAGCAGGCGTTAATTATCGAAATCTTTCTTATCAGTAGGTATCGGCGACGTGCTTTAACTTGAAATGATGAGACGAAAAGATATGTGGGAATCGAAATGGTCACCTATCGTGAGAAGAAGAATTTTTATGTGATTACACATTTTTCTTGCTTCGCCCTTATGCATCTGATAACTGTAAATGTTCACAGACTATGTTTCCAGCCTTATTATACTTCATTTTGTCTTTATATATGTCCACATACATCACAATAATGACATATTTTGCAATACTGTAAGTTAGTGCTTTAAAAATTATGTATAATTGCTTTTTACCTTTCTTTCCCTCAGTACGCCAGACGCCAGAAATACATCCGAATCAGAACCACAAAAGTTGAAGCCAGCAAGTAAATGATCCTTAAAAATCACATTACAGTGCAATAAAACCTGGTTAATAGCACTTTGAGCTGGATTGTGGTGGAGGTGACTCTGCTAAATTATCTAAGTTTCGAAATTTCAGTTCTCAAAGGCAAAGCAGATTCGATAGCAACATAACCATCCCGAAATGATCCTGTACCCTGTCAGAATTGCCAAATCTGCCTCCCATCCTCCTTTCTGCAGTCTCTTCTGTCTAGATTTAGGAAATTTTGTACGTGAATCATTATTGAAAATTATTAATTAAATGAAAAATATCAAGGAAAAATATGGCAGGCAGAAAGCTAAACGTCTCATTATAGTAAATAAGTTACTAAATCTATTAAAATGCTGGAAAAGTCAGCCACTGTTCTATACATTAGTTATAGAATGATGTGCAGATTCTGTTTGCTCCTCATAAATTATTAACAGTGCAAACGTTGTTAACTAAATTTGCAGAAAAAAAGATATAGAAGAGTTTGGAAACTGTCCTGTTTACATTTGTTTACAAGGTGGTTCAAAAAATGGTTCTAATGGCTCTGAGCACTATGGGGCTTAACATCTGAGGTCATCAGTCCCCTAGACTTAGAACTACTTAAACCTAACTAACCTAGGGACATCACACACATCCATTCCCGAGGCAGGAATCGAACCTGCGACCGTAGCGGTCGCGCGGTTCCAGACTGTAGGGACTAGAACCGGTCGGCCACCCCGGCCGGTGAAATCCAGAAAATGCGCAGGCATTCATCCATAGCAATTTTTTCTTGATTGCCAGAGTCATCGAAGAATTGGAATCTACTGTGCTGTCTTTACAGAAATCGTTAGAAATAGTTAAGAAGGACAAATGGAAGATGACTAACATTAAAAGTGATACTGGGCAAAGGGCAGTAAATAAATTCGAAGCGATTTTGGCTAGAAATCTGAGCTATTCGACTTTTGGTACTATCAGCAATATCCACAGCGGAAGAGAAGACAACACTTCGGACGACATCTCTCAAGAAATGACGTGGAAAAATTATTTTCCTCCTTTTCTTTCCGATAGGCGAATTCCATGACTGCAGAAGTTTTGGAGACATACACGGTTGTTCATTGTGCTGCAAAATAAAAAAAGAAACGTTGGATACTTCCGCAATTTAAGTAAAGACGAACAATTCAGTAAAAGGACTTGACCGAAATTAATTTTCTTTTAATAGTGCAGTGCAGATCTAAAAAATAAAATCTCAGGCTCTGCAAAGAGCATCTTAAGATAAAATACTAGGCTATGGTGCGATTCACATGTTGATTTCAGTAGAAATTATTATTATGGTAAACGTTTTCGTAACATTACGTAATTTCATACATATTTTCCACTTTTCACTAAAAATCATACAAAATCGATGAAACTCTTTGCATGTATTGATAAGCTCGGGTTCCCTCGCTTGAGTACAACTCAAGCTCTGGAAATACACGCTGGCAGTGACAGTATCACAACATGTAACTCACATTTGATGAGTCTTGATAATCTGGTGTACCTTCCACTGTATACAGCTCACAGCCGTCTTAATAAAACACACAATGGCAATTGTGGCAGCACCACACATAACACGTTTGAGGCATGCCTTGATAAGCTGTCGTATTCTTTGTGATATACTGTTTGCAGCCTTGGTAACCCAACATTCACTGGTAGTGGTGGAAGCACCACATGTAACACATTTGAGACATGCGTTGATTGGCTACGGTGTCTTCTGTTGTGTACTGCTCGGAGTCATAGTAATGCAATACACACTGTCAGTGGCAGCAGGACCACATGCAACACACTAGAGGTATCCCTTGATAAGCAGGTGTACCTTCAGTTGTGTACAGATCCCAGCCATGGTAATGCAACACACACGCTGCCAATGATGGTAGCACCACATATAACACACTTGAGGCATGCTTCGATAAGGTGGGGTACATTCCAGTGAGTACAGATTGCAAACATGGAGATTATCACGCGCTTGCAATGGCGGTTGCTTCATATGTAACACACTTGAGGCATGCCATTATAATGTGGGGTACTTCTGTTGCGTGCTGCTAGCAGCTGTGGTAATGCAACACGCGCTACCAATGGCAGCAGTACCACATATAACACATTTGGTGCATGCCTTGAGAAGCTGTGGTGCCTTCTGCAGTGTACAGCTCAAAGGTGTGGTGACACAACACACGCTGGCAATGGCAGTAGCAACAAGTGTAACTCACTTAATTCATGAATTATTGAGGAGTAAAGGAGTTAAGTCACCTAGAGGAACAAATGCAGTTTCGTCGACAGATACACACGCAAAAGGTATAGAGCTTTACTTCGCTAACTTTCGGAATGGGATTCCATTCTCAAGCTGTAGGAGAAACATTCACATGCGCGCACACACACACACACACACACACACACACACACACACACACACACACACTTGCACTCTCTCATATGCACATGCCCGTCTGCTTACATTGTGCTCATTCGACTGCCAGCTCTCTCTTGTCCCACAGTGAGTGTGCTGGAGTGTGGTTGGGGTGCAGTTTGGAGTGGGGTGAGGGATGGAGAGACATCAGAGGCAAGGAGGGGGTTGGGGGGTAGCGAAGTAAAGCTCTGTACCTTTTGTGTGCATATCTGTCGATGACACAGTGCTTCTGCCTTTAGGTGAGTCATCTCCTTTATTCCTAATTATTCGTTATTCCCTACCAGAACCTTCCATACATTATCACTTAATTCATGTGTTGGTAAGCTGGCGTATCTTGTGTTTTGTACAGTTCTCAGCTGTGGTAATGCAACACACACTGGCAGTAGTGGTACAATCACTCGCAAGAAACATGAGACATGCCTTGATAAGCTTGAGTACATCCCATTGTGTACACCTGAAAGCCATATCAAAGTAACACACACTGACAGCTTGCAACTGTGGTACAAGAACATACTCTTGCAGTCTAATGCACTTGATTCGTAAGCTGTGTTATATTCCACTGTGAACAGGTTGCAGACTTCTTAATACAACACACACTGGTATTTACGGCAACACCACTGGTAACATACTTGAGGCATCCATTAATAAGATGAGGTACATTTAGTTGTGTACAAATAGCAGCTGTATTGATACAACATACAGTGGCAAAGACACAGCATCATATGTAGCACACTTGAGGCATGCCTTTGCAAGCTTGGGTACCTTCCATTGTGTATTGCTCACAGATTCGGTAATGTAACACACACTGCTGATTACAATGAGCCGGCCGCGGTGGTCTAGCGGTTCCAGGCGCTCAGTCCAGAGCCGCGCGACTGCTACGGTCGCAGGTTCGAATCCTGCCTCGGGCATGGATGTGTGTGATGTCCTTAGGTTAGTTAGGTTTAAGTAGTTCTAACTTATAGGGGACTGATGACCATAAATGTTAAGTCCCATAGTGCTCAGAGCCATTTGAACCATTTTTTTTTTATTACAATGAATTATAATAACGAAATTGAAGAATGTCTTGGTAAGCTGAGTTGCCTTCCGTTGTGAACAGCACACAGATGGGGGAAAGCAAAACACACACTGCCATTGGCAGCAGAACAACATGTAAAACATGTAAAGGATGCCTAGTCAAGCTGGTATACCTACAGTTGTGTGCAGCTCATAGCCATGATAGTGCAACACACACTGGCATTGGTGGCAGCTCGACATGTAACACACTTGAGGCATGCCTTGATAAGTTGTGGTACCTTCTGATGTGTACTGCACTCTGCCACAGTAATGCAACAATCACTGACAATGGCAGCAGGACCACATTAAATGCACCTGAGGCATGCGTTCCTAAGGTGGTGTACCTTCCATTGAGGACGGCTCACGGCAGTGGTAATGCAGCACACAGTGGTAATGAGAGCAAAATCAGATACAACACACATGATGTATGCATTGATAATTTGGGGTACCTTGCACTGTGCCCAGCTTGCAACTGTGGTAATGCAGCACACAATGACTTTGGCGACAGCACCATGTGTAACACATTTAAGGCCTGCCTTGATGACGTATGTTATGGTCTGTTGTCACAGCCCATAGCCATGGTAATGCTACACACGGTGGCAATAGTGGTAGTAACACATCTTATGCACTTGAAGAATGCCTTCATAAGTTGGGATATATTCTACATATACAAATTTCGTAGCCGTGTTAACACAGAATACAATGGCAATGGCAGAAGCACCATATGTTGCACACTTGAGACATGCCTTGATAGGTTGGAGTGGATTTTGTTGTGTACAGCTACTAGCCATTGTAACGCAACACTTACTGGCGCTGCAGTCCGGAACCGCGGGACTGCTACGGTCGCAGGTTCGAATCCTGCCTCGGGCATGGGTGTGTGTGATGTCCTTAGGTTAGTTAGGTTTAAGTAGTTCTAAGTTCTAGGGGACTTATGACCTAAGATGTTGAGTCCCATAGTGCTCAGGGCCATTTGAACCATTTTGAACTTACTGGCAATGGCGGCAGCACCAAATGTAACACATTTGAGGCATGCCTTGATAAGCTGGGCACTTTCCTTTGTGTACACCTTGGAGCCATGGTAACCCAACACTGTCAATGGCAGCAGCACAACCAATTGTTGCAGTGGATTTGTCCCTCTCTGATTGTAAATTATTTTACTAACATTTTTTTTTTAATTTCTGAAACTAAATCTCATTATTCCCTATTGTGTTGTTTGTACATTATAACAATTACTTTTCCTGCTTGAAATGCAGAGATACTTGTGCCTCCAATAAAAAAGTATTAGCAGATCTGTGTATTTATGTAGGAAATGTGTGGCAGCGATTATGACATTGGAGTTTCACTGAGTTAATTAGGGTTTGTGTCACACTGATACCACATTTATGTTTACATTATATTATTCGTTGATGTGTTCCAGGGGCGACGCAAATGTAGCTGAGGTATGCGCACATAATCAGACTGCGCCACAGACGGGTATACGACTAACATTCTGTCATAAGTAATTACAAACATTCCCTTTTGGCGCATCTTTCATGCTTTACTAGTTTCTTATATGTAATCATTGTATTTTGTCTTAACAGCAATTCGTGTTTTCTGTTATTTAGACATACTAATGTGATCCATAGTCATTCTGCCCGTCAAATGAGTGTCGCCGTTGTTTACATAACCTAAGTGAAAAGTCAGTTACCAGTCTACTTTGTTACTGTTTTCATTCTCCAGTTAAAGGTTCATTGCTTATGTTGTCATTATCTTTCATCTCTCTTTACCATCCCAAACCTGTTGTATATTTATCGATTTTCCTTACCTTACTCTTTGTGAAACGGCTAGTTGTTGCTGTTCATCTGTGTGTGTCCACGACGCAATATCTTAAGAGTATTCACCGTGTATTATCTCCAGTATCAATAAAAACTTTTCTTATGAAAGAGTGATACTTCTCATAAGGCTAAGTGCATTTTGGCGCCGAGTCAGTCCTTTCTATGGTGTAATTGTGAGCTCTCTTAAGTACATTACTTTTCTGTATGTGTATTGTGTATGACGACATGAAACTGAATATCTGTTACGAAACTATATCTAATGTCATTTGTGGCCTTTGTTGATATTTTTCGTATTTAGCTAAATGTGTATGCTTGGCCGTAATATATCCTTAAATATTGGTGGAAATCACATCGCCTTAAAGCTCTTAATACCTCCATAGTTCTTACGTAATTGGCCAACTTAGACGTCGTCTTTAACAAACTCTCCCACAACAGAACACCTATTGGCCGACTTGCTATAAATCTCCTTCCAACAGCATAAACTTTTGATTTGTGGGACAATCTCTCAACTGTATGAGCATTCAACATCATGAAGTGTGGCGGAAATCCACCTCGCCTAATTAACTCTTTTTATGCGGCATACCATTATTTATACTCAGTCCAGTCTTTAGCCTGTTACGACCTAGAGACTGCGTTCTATATT
The DNA here is from genome assembly GCF_023864275.1 of Schistocerca cancellata. Classification (NCBI taxonomy): domain Eukaryota; kingdom Metazoa; phylum Arthropoda; class Insecta; order Orthoptera; family Acrididae; genus Schistocerca; species Schistocerca cancellata. The sequence continues at coordinate 119,845,453 of NC_064629.1, read as the reverse complement.
TTACCAGTTTTTGTTACCACCAGTTAATTACAATTTTTCTGATTACAGTCATTTACTTTGTTTTGGTTAATCCTCTTCTTCTGCAGCAGCGATCGTATACAATATAGTGTTTTCTTTATGATTCTGTCATTAAGTACCATCATGATTGCAACTCAATTTATTACCTTAAATGTACTCATTTGTAATGTTTTTTAACTAGGCTTAGTACACAATAATTGCATTCTTAGTGAAAGTGCTTATTAAATGAGAAAATGTAGTTCCACAGTATTCCATACTGTATTAATATTTTTACTCTTTTTCCATCAACAGTCAAATGTTTGTCGAGAATGCCATGTGATAAAGTGTTCTCTTTATCCATTACCTGCTATTACTTGCTGTTTTCTCCAGTTACATGTAGCTGGACCGCATAGATTGTTTCAAGTTCTAGGTGTGTGTCTTCACTGTTGATCTGTGTCGCATTTCATGTTCACCTAATGTCTCCAATTTAAGAGATAACATGTTACATAACACATATTTATTTTTACTCTGTGCACATCTGCACCTACAAATCTTCATATGTACTCCGCTAGCCACCAAGTGGTGTGTGGCGGAGGGCACCAATTCGCGCCAAAGTCATATTTCCCCCCCTCTGTTCCACTCGCGGATCGCGCGAGGGAAAAACGACTGTCTAAACGCCTCAGTACGAGCTCTGATTTCCCTTATCTTTGAATGGTGATCATTGCTCGATTTGAAAGTTGGTGTTAATAATACATGCTCTACATCCTCGGCGAAGATCGGATTTCGGTATTTAGTGAGCGGCCCCTTCCGTTTAGCGCATCGTCTATCTGCAAGTGTGTCCCACTTCAAACTTGCTATGAGATTTGTAAAGCTCTCGCGACGGCTAAATGTACCAGTCACTAATCTTGCCGCTCTTTTTTGGACCTTCTCAAACTCTTGAATCAGTCCCAACTGGTAAGGGTCCCATACAGACGAACAACACTCTAAGACTGGACGAACTAACGTATTGTAAGCTATTTCCTTTGTTGAAGGACTGCATCTCTTCATGATTCTACCAATAAACCGCAATCTAGAGTTTGCCTTGTCCGTTACTTGTGTAATCTGATCATTCCATTTAAGAGCCTTTCGAATAGTCACACCCAGATACTTGACGGATGTTACCGCTTCCAAAGGCTGGGCATTTATTTTGTACTCGTACATTAATGGAGATTTTCGCCTTGTTATACCTAGTAGATTACACTTACTAATATTGAGAGATAACTGCCAGTCATTACAAGAAAAATTTATATTCTGCAAATCCTCATTTATTTGTTCACAGCTTTCGTGTGATTCTAATTTCCTGTAGACTACAGCATCATCGGCAAACAGTCTAATGCCGCTGTCAATACCATCAACCAGATCGTTTATGTAAATCTAACAACGCAGCGGACCTATTACGCTGCCCTGGGGCACACCTGAAGGTACGCTTGTTTCTGTTGAAGTCACCCCATTCAGGACGACATACTGCTCTCTGTATGTTAAAAAACTTTCTATCCAACCGCATATGTCATCGGATAGGCCGTAAGCGCGCACTTTTTGGAGCAAGCGACAGTGCGGAACTGAGTCGAACGCCTTCCGAAAGTCGAGAAATATGGGATCAACGTGGGAGCCGGTATCTAGATCCTGTTGTGTATCATGCACAAAGAGGGCCAGCTGTGGCTCGCATGACAGCTGTTTCCTAAAACCGTGCTGGTTTCTGCAGATGAGCTTCTCAGAGTCTAGAAAGGTCATTATGTCCAAACACAAAATATGTTCCATCATTGTACAACAAATCGATGTCAGTGAAATTGGCCGGTAATTATGTGCATCCTTCCACTTACCTTAATTACTATTTTGTAAATTTTCCCCACATGTCACAAGTCTCTTTTTCGTTTATCATAGTTAAGAATGGTAAAGATGATAGATTTAGTTTTGAATAAGTGAAGAGGAAGAATGGAAATATGAAGAAATGGAGTAATAACGTCAATCAATTGAGCGCTTTGTGGTCATGAGTTACCCAGCATTGTACAGAGCACAATGCCCATTGAGATCAGTGTTCATATTTCATTTGTTGTAATGTTCGAAACTCGCGTTTTCTTTTGCCATCTACTGCTTTCACAGGGAACTCAACAATATTGTGTGCACTTTTGTTAATGCTCTTCTCACCTGAGTAATTTCAATCTACACATCACCCACTGGCTTGTTTTTTGTTTTGGCCACATAATTGGACAGTTTACCTCTGACACATAATGGTCAACCACTGCACGTTCCTTTCTGTTGACAGAAGGTGAACTGTCCTTACAGTGATGCAACCTGCTGCATCGCTTTCACAAACACTGCTTATTCTCTTTACCCAATCACACTGTATTTCAACTCACAGTTTTGTTAAATACTTCGATAAGATCCTTTACTTTTTTCACTACTACTCACAAATTAATGTGAATCATACTTGCACTATATTTACAAACGGTTTCTAAATTGGAAATGTTACTACAACATTCACATGTTTTTTTAGACATTAAATCAATATGTATACGCTGAAGTGGATGGTCACTGCTAACAAATTCACTACTTTCAGTGTAAAATGTTTCAATAGAGATTTCACTCACGTTGTTTAATCTTTACCAGATGACTCTACACCAACAGTCTTACTGTTAGGTATCCATAGTTCATTAGCCACTGATACAGTACTAGCGCTTTTACTATACTCATTTGTATCAGAAATTTATTTAACATTATTTCATACATTAACCACTTCATTACTAGTTTCAGGGTCTAGCTGATTATTACTAACTTCATGATCTTCGAGTTGCTCACCACAGTTGTACATTTCGTTATGATTTTCAGCTTTTTCATTTTTTTCTGTTATCTATTTCAGCTGCATGCTTACATAAATTCGAAAAAAATTATTTTATTCCTACCTGCATTTCATTCACAATGTTGTCCTTGTGTGCTAATTATTTTGTAAGCTTTTGATCTAATGCCTTAATGTTTCTATCAACTTTATTTTGCCCTGTTTTAAGCTCATATTTCCCAGCATCTAGCTTTATTTCTAATTTTATTATCCGTATCACCATAGCTTGCATTGATTTATTCATTACTACTTATAATGTTAGATCTTGGTTTCAGCTGATTACTCCATTACTTTCCTTACTACTATTCTCATTTGTAAATGTGTCAGCTGATGCAATGACATGACAATCTATTTGGTTCTATTGTCGGCTCATTTGAAATGTCGACGTCAGATCCTCTTTCTCTAGCATCTTCATCCCAATATACCACGTGTTTTGTGGTTAGGCAACGTAATTGCAATGTAATTATTTAAAACAGAACCTACACTGATGAATTCTTCTCGGGTTATCAGCCGCGTGGTAGCGTTGTCTAGTCGCAACGTTTCAATGAGTTTCGTACCCATCATCTACTGACGAAGAAGGGTACGAAACTCATTGAAACGTTGCCACAAGACGACGCCACCACTCGGCTGATAACCCGAGAAGATTTCATCAGTGGAATACGCCGAGAAAGACTGCAATCGCAGAACCTACATTTACATTAACATAATTCTGTCAACTATTGCTGGTCTACAGGACCGTCGCAAAGTCAATAAAGCCGCAATTCTCAAAGCAGATCGGAATGACTGTAATTACCGTTATTAATTTGCTCCCCTTCTATACTTGTAAGAGGATACCTTCTCTCCCCTTCACTAGGCATTTTACAACTTAGAAAATTCACAAATGTAATGAACACGTTTCTCAATACCGCAATCGTTCACTGTACGTTGTAAACGCTCTTAAAGTTCTCAGTCTACAGGGTGATTCAAAAAGAATACCACAACTTTAAAAATGTGTATTTAATGAAAGAAACATAATATAACCTTCTGTTATACATCATTACAAAGAGTATTTAAAAAGTTTTTTTTTTCACTCAAAAACAAGTTCAGAGATGTTCAATATGGCCCCCTCCAGACACTCGAGCAATATCAACCCGATACTTCAACTCGTTCCACACTCTCTGTAGCATATGAGGCGTAACAGTTTGGATAGCTGCTGTTATTTCTCGTTTCAAATCATCAATGGTGGCTGGGAGAGGTGGCCGAAACACCATATCTTTAACGTACCCCCCATAAGAAAAAATCGCATGGGGTAAAATCAGGGCTTCTTGGAGGCCAGTGATGAAGTGCTCTGTCACGGGCTGCCTGGCGGCCGATCCATCGCCTCGGGTAGTTGACGTTCAGGTAGTTACGGACAGAGAAGTGCCAATGTGGTGGCGCTCCATCCTGCTCAAATATGAATTGTTGCGCTTCTTGTTCGAGCTGAGGGAACAGCCAATTCTCTAACATCTCCAGATACTGTAATCCAGTTCAATTACACCTTCGAAGAAAAAGGGACCAAAAACTTTATTGGCTGAAATGGCACAGAAAACGTTCACCTTAGGCGAGTCACGTTCATACTGTTTATACCAACGTTTACTACACCACCTATCAGGAGGTTTAACACCATACTTCGTTCGAAATGCACGCTGAACAACTGTCGTCGATTCACTTCTGCCGTACTCAATAACACAAAAAGCTTTCTGTTGAGCGGTCGCCATCTATTAGCATCAACTGACGCTGACGCCTAGTCAACAGCGCCTCAAGCGAACAAATGTACAACTAAATGAAACTTTATAGCTCCCTTAATTCGCCGACAGATAGTGCTTAGCTCTGCCTTTTGTCGTTGCAGAGTTTTAAATTCCTAAAGTTGTGGTATTCTTTTTGAATCACCCTGTATTTTACTTGCAGGCGTAATATTTATTCTAATCTGCTTTATTCTGCGTGCTGCTACCTAAAAGCTATCATCTACATCTAGATGGACACACTGCAAATCACATTTAAGTGCCTGGCAGAGGTTTCATCGAACCATCTTCACAATTCTCTATTATGCCAATCTCGTATAGTGCGCGGAAAGAATGAACACCTGTATCTTTTCGTATGAACTCTGATTTTCCTTATTTTATCATGGTGATCGTTTCTCCCTGTATAGGTCGGTTGCAACAAAATATTTTCGCATTCGGAGGAGAAAGTTGGTGATTGGAATTTCGTGAGAAGATTCCGTCGCAACGAAAAACGCCTTTCTTTTAATGATGTCCATCCCAAATCCTGTATCATTTCAGTGACACTCTCTCCCATATTTCGCGATAATACAAAACGTGCTGCCCTTTTTGAACTTTTCTGATGTACTCCGTCAGTCCTATCTGATAATGATCCCACACCGCGCAGCAGTATTCTAAAAGAGGACGGACAGGCGTAATGTAGGCAATCTCCATAGCAGATCTGTAATATTTTCTAAGTGTCCTGCCAATAAAACGTAGTCTTTGGTTAGTGGAGATTTTCTTTCAGGAAGGCGTCAAGTGAATTTTTATCTGCTTTTTAGAATAGGTATATTTCTCGCTTGTTTTTGGAGGATTTGGACGTTACAATATTCAATCTCGCTATGACAACACTGTGTTCAGTAATTCCTGTATCCGTTCACTAATCCCTATGCCGCCAGTGTTGCTGAAGCAGGCGTGACGTACACTTTTCAGGACCGCTGACTCAGTCGTTTCGACGTCTCTGTTAACGTGACGCATTTGGTGCTGCCTGGCTGCTGAGGCTTACACATGTTGTGGTTTGTCGCTTCTGAAGTCGCCCCGCTGCGCTGCCTCCTGTGTAGCAACGTTCCTTAGCTCTATGAAATAAGTGCTAACTCACGAATTTGGTTTAACAGTGCTTTGCATGGTAGTGTAAACTGAAACCTAAGCCTCTTCATACACTGTACTCAGTATTACTCCCCTAAGAGTTGGTAGAGCCAGTACCTTGAAGTTCGGACACAGTTCAAATACAGTTAGAAATAATTCAGTCTGAGATGAAATATCAATATAACGCTTTCAAATACTGTCCTAACACAGTTCACTATTGCCATCTGATCAGTACACAGTCCTCAGTATTAACTTTTATAGCCTCACTTCTGCAATAAGATTTTTTCCAATGATCATCATCTTCAAAGATATCCCCGCCACGGATGTCATGTACTGAAGTACGAAAAAAGAAAATAAGGTAAGGGGAGCGAGTGTCAAATGTTCACTGTTCTAGGTATCGCGTATGGCGATAATAGTTTGTTTCCAAATCAACACTCAATCCCCAATTTCATTCTTCCATCATCCACCCTCCTCCGTATTACTATGAATGACATGCAACTGTCCGCCTTTGTACTGAAAAAGCAAGATATGCGAGAGGCCTATTCGTGTTCTGCCGCTTCAACCAGTAATGTGACTCAGGCTCTAGATTCTCCTAAGTGATGTGATAAGTTCCAAATTAGGGGTGCCGATAGCGTTTCTGTTTTATTTCAAACACACGAAGCAGATAAAACTACAAACTACTGACAAGACGTTTTCCATACATTCGATTACAAAGTCACATGTTTCACAGCTTCCGTTAGAATCTATCACAATCCTGTAATATACAGTCATGTAACAAACATGTTGAAAAATTGTGCATTGTTACCCTAATCTTCTCCACTGTATATGCTGAATCGCGTCATATGAATACAATAGTAAAATGGCGCGCATCCGAGATCGTAATTCTGTGTCCAGTAACGCGAACAATACTGTTCAGTCCCTCGCGTCAGACTAGACTCATGGTCCGAATCACTTTGCATGGAGAGGAAGGTGGACGAAGTGGTTCGTCTGATATTGTCATTCTAATGTTAATGGAAATTGTTATAATAATAGGATAAGTAATAAGTCGATTAAAGCTTGCTACCACATTACACATTCGGTGTTAGGTTACAGCTGAGGCAATTGGGCGAAGCTTATTCTACGTCATTCCACACATCCCACCCCCCCCCACCCCCCCTCAGGCCTGATAATGCACTTACACTGATCATTGATCAGTCAGAACATTGTGACCAACGACCTACTATCCGTATGAACCCTTCCAGGCGACAGCAGCGTCACGAAGGGAGTAATGACTGTTAGTCAGACACAAGCACGGTGCATGTAGTATCAGGGAGCGTGCTGTCCGTGTGTAGAACGGGGAAAGTGTGCGATCTATCTGAGTTTGACCAAGGGCAGATACTGATGGCCCAGAGTCTGGTCATGAGCATTTTGGAACTGGGCGACTTGTCGGGTGTACGAGAAGTGATGTGGTAAGTATCTTGAACACGTGGCGAAACCAGGATGAAACCAAGTCCAGACGCGAGGGGTTGGGCGGCCACTTTTAATTACGAGTGCCAGACATCTATCTACATCTATATCTACATGACTACTCTGCAATTCACATTTAAGTGCTTGGCAGAGGGTTCCTCGAATCACAATCATACTATCTCTCTACCATTCCACTCCCGAACAGCGCGCGGGAAAAACGAACACCTAAACCTTGCTGTTCGAGCTCTGATTTCTCTTAATTTATTTTGATGATCATTCCTCCCTATGTAGCTTGGGCTCAACAAAATATTTTCGCATTCGGAACAGAAAGTTGGTGACTGCAATTTCGTAAATAGATCTCGCCGCGACGAAAAACGTCTTTGCTTTAATGACTTCCATCCCAACTCGCGTATCATATCTGCCACAGTCTCTCCCCTATTACGTGATAATACAAAACGATCTGCCCTTTTTTGCACCCTTTCGATGTCCTCCGTCAATCCCACCTGGTAAGGATCCCACAGAGGACGAACGAGTGTAGTGTAAGCTGTCTCTTTAGTGGACTTGTTGCATCTTCTAAGTGTCCTGCCAATGAAACGCAACCTTTGGCTCGCCTTCCCCACAATATTATCTATGTGGTCTTTCCAACTGAAGTTGTTCGTAATTTTAACACCCAGGTACTTAGTTGAATTGACAGCCTTGAGAATTGTACTATTTATTGAGTAATCGAATTCCAACGGATTTCTTTTGGAACTCATGTGGATCACCTCACACTTTTCATTATTTAGCGTCAACTGCCACCTGCCACACCATACGGCAATCTTTTCTAAATTGCTTTGCAACCGATACTGGTCTTCTGTTGACCTTACTAGACGGTAAATTACAGCATCATCTGCGAACAACCTAAGAGAACTGCTCAGATTGTCACCCAGGTCATTTATATAGACCAGGAACAGCAGAGGTCCCAGGACGCTTCCCTGGGGAACACCTGATATCACTTCAGTTTTACTCGATGATTTGCCGTCTGTTACTACGAACTGCGACCTTCCTGACAGGAAATCACGAATCCAGTCGCACAACTGAGACGATACCCCGTAGGCCCACAGCTGGATTAGAAGTCGCTTGTGAGGAACGGTGTCAAAAGCTTTCCGGAAATCTAGAAATACGGAGTCAACTTGAAATCCCCTGTCGATAGCGGCCATTACTTCGTGCGAATAAAGAGCTAGCTGCGTTGCACAAGAACGATGTTTTCTGAAACCATGCTGATTACGTATCAATAGATCGTTCCCTTCGAGGTGATTCATAATGTTTGAATACAGTATGTGCTCCAAAACTCTACTGCAAACCGACGTCATTGATATAGGTGTGTAGTTCGATGGATTACTCCTACTACCCTTCTTAAACACTGGTGCGACCTGCGCAATTTTCCAGTCTGTAGGTACAGATCTATCGGTGAGCGAGCGGTTGTGTATGATTGCTAAGTAGGGAGCTATTGTATCAGCGTAATCTGAAAGGAACCTAATCGGTATACAATCTTGTTCTGATATTTGTCTCTGTATTCTCTGTCACACAGCAGGTCAATAATTTCTAGTTGCAGCTCAGGACGAATCTCTTCATTATTCGCCGAATATGGAGAGGAGAACAGTTCAAAATCACTGTCTAGTGCTGTCAGATCTTGAAAGCGTTGATCAAATTGTTCCTTAAGGGCAACTAAACTATGTGAATAACGTTCAAAGTCTTTGTGAACATCTTGCATGGATAATAATTTAGGAAAATGAGATAGATTTCCTGTCTCCAGTTGACTCACCCAAAGTGTCAATTTCATTTTAAAAGCTCGTATTCGATCTATGAAATGAGTAATTAGCTGATCTTTACCTTGAAGCGAAATGTTCAAAGCATTCAGATGGCTAGTTAAATCTGCTAAGAACGCGAGATCACATTTCCATGAAGGCTCTTTCAATTCAGGAACACACATGTTATTTATTTCCATGAACATATTTATCTTATCTAATAGGCAAAAAAATCGATTTAATAATTCGCCACGACTAAGCCAGCAGACCTCGCTGTATTAAGGCAGGCTACCATACTGGCTCTCTACATTCTCAAGAAAGCTTTTAAATTGCCTGTGTTGTAGCCCATGCTTCCTTATATAATTGGTTGTACGAACAACAACACTCATCACATTTTTTAGATCGATACTCTTTGCACATAATTTTTCCTGGTGGATCACACAGTGAACGCACCTTATTTCATTCGGCACGGTCGGTTTTTGCATTTTCTCCTTCAACAGCGCAACGAAACCTGATTTTTTCCCTGTCATCACTGGTGCACCGTCTGTAGACACTGAAACTAAAGAATTCCACGACAATCCTATATTTTCAACACTTTCTTCAACACTACTTAAAATATCACCTCCGGTTGTAGTGTTCTTCATGGCTACTACATCGAGGAGCTCCTCCCTCACCTGAAGATCTCTGTTAACACCTCTAATAAATATGGCAAGCCGGCCGCGGTGGTCTAGCGGTTCTGGCGCTGCAGTCCGGAACCGCGGGACTGCTACGGTCGCAGGTTCGAATCCTGCCTCGGGCACAGGTGTGTGTGATGTCCTTAGGTTAGTTAGGTTTAAGTAGTTCTAAGTTCTAGGGGACTTATGACCTAAGATGTTGAGTCCCATAGTGCTCAGAGCCATTTGAACCATAAATATGGCAAGCTGTGCTGTTCCAGTGATATAAACACTTTCGTCCAGAGCTAGAGAATATGCCATAAAATCTTTACAGATATTTGCAAGCTGGCTCTGGACGTCGTCTGCCATGTCCTGTATGCGACACATAATGGTCATGTTAGATAATGGCACAATCCGAAACTGTTCAACTTGAGATGGACACAAATGTTCCGCTGCAACTACCAAACATTCTTTTATTAAATCGCCATCAGTGAAGGGGCGCAGGGCTTTTGCTAAAAGCAAAGCAATTTTGTAACTCACTCTGAGAGCTGCCTCGGTTGATTTTCCTTCGTCGTCCAGATCTTCTTCGGATAGCTTCCTTTTAAGTTTAATAACTTCCTGTGCACGATCTGGTCCATCACATTTTCCACTTTCGTGGTCTTTCGCGTGGTACGACATATAATGTCGCTGCAAATTAAATTTCCTAAAAGAATTCAGCGTTTTGTGACATACTAAACATTTTGCAACACCATCTTTTTCTGTAAACCGATACAATTCATCCCAATGGGGGTTGAACTGCGAGAGCATGGTTGGGGTTGCACAACGGCGACTTGACACGATTCTTAACCAGCGAAGTGACTGTTATCTGAGCTGATCGTAGTACTTTAAACGTTACACAGTCGGCGCGAATTCAATAGGCACGCTGCGGCCCTATTCAAGCGTGCGCGCGCATTTCCTCTCCCTCCCCTCCCTTCCTACTTCGCTGCCATGCACCTGCTAGCGAGCACGTGCCTGAGCAGACGTGAGTACTCGCGCTCAAAACTGGCCAGTTGTTAAGCCCTGCATTATTCAGACTAAATGATCGAAGTCCAGCAGAGATATCATGCTACAATGTTTGACAAAACGTGCCTTAATATAAATGTCTTAAGACATGTAAACAATACGAAACCAAAATCTTCAGTTTCCGGTATTTTTACACAAATCAGTAGAAAGCAAACAATCCTGGAATATTTTGCACTACTGGAAATTGCGTATGAATGAAATCAAGTTTTGTCTTTCCATAGGTTGTTCACGCTTTCCCATTCTTCACTGTCACTGCATGTCCTTTCGATCTGCACTATTCTAGGTGGCGTGGTTTTAATTTGTGGAGCAGAACTGATGTGAGCTTTGTTGTGTTGATGACTATCAGCAGCAGTCTGGAAGTTAATAAAGTCCTTTATCTTCATTCTGAGTGAATTTAATGGCAAAGAAGAGTGTGCTGAAGTAATTACTTCCTGTAAATCACACCTTCCTATTCGCACTTTTCTATTGAGGCAAAATTTCTATCACAAGATAGAAAACCGTGGCCTGAAACCAGATACTTATGCTCTGTACAATCAAATAGTCCACAAAAAACTACGAAGATGTATACATATACAAGTACATAGTTTTTGTTTTGCCCACAGCAGTTATCGCTAAAAATGAAAAGTTTCCTTCCGTTACCAGTTACACTAAAAATATTTTTAATTCAACTCCAGACATGGAATAGACACAGTGCTATGTTGTTAATTCTACGAGAACCTTCACTCTCAGTCCATAAACCCATTGTTGACCCAGTGTTGCCGTGAACATGAACACAGAAGTTGTAACACGGAAGTAAGCAGAACGTGTCCGAGTGTGTAAGAGCTGGAAGAAACAATAATTGCTGCTTATCGATTACTAATGTACAAGAGTTACTTCCAGGCACTACTGAAGAAGTTGCACCATTCTTCATGCTTGTCATTACAGTGTGTGCCTTCCTATGATGCTTTATGAGTTTTCTGTTGTCTGGTGAGTATCTTTTCATCTCAAAGTGCAACGAGTCACATTTCTTACAAGCACCTAACATTGGTCTTCTAAATTATAGATTTGGAAAGTATTTCAAAAGCATCCTTTCATATTGTATTTCTTTAACTTTGGTCTCTGGAAATTTGACTTTAAATACATTGTACAAGCGACTAATGTTAAGTTCACACCTGAGGTATACTTTAGAAGACTGACTTCAACTACAGTGACCCCCCAATATTGGTACAGAGATTATGTGTTGCTCTTTCAGTAGAAATCGTCCTCAGTATATCTACAGTTGTATGAACCACCTCTGTTATCACGGTATGATTATAGACCATCTTGAGTATATTGGTTATTATCACAATCCTGATTCTTGAAACATAAAATTCGTCCATGAATGTTTTACAGCAGACACTGGAATGATTTCCGATAGGAACCGAATACACCACACTTGACCGACGACAGCTGTCCTCAGGTTCGCCATATTTACAACCAAAAGTATACAACGGAAAATATACAACCATATGTATCCAGCTTGTATAATGACCACAAAGAGTGTTTTTTAAGTAAAAGCGAAACGCATCTGGGTAGTAAATTCTCTTAAATTGCAGTAAGTTTAAGACGAAGAAACCAATAATGGTTGATGGCCGTGCAGAGAAACATATTATGGACCCTTTTTCAGCCATTTCCAAGTGGCCTCTGTATGAAGTTCGGAAGGATGCATCTCAGCCTACATAAAACCGTCCAACATACAAAGTTTAACGACATTTGCAGATCAAATAATACCATACCTAAATATGTATTGGTTAAAAACATTTTTACCAGTTCACAGAAAACGAAAAAAATTGCTCAAATTTTGATTAACAACGAAATCAAGTCGCTTTATGTCAAAAAGCAAACCCTAAATGGGGAGCTACGTAAAGCACATCTTAATGTTGCGAAAGTTCTAAATAATACCGCTATTTTCTCTTATATTATTAGGAAGGTTGAAAATTGTACATTTCCAATGATAAAAAAGTGAAAAACTCACAGAAGAAAGATTGCACATTTAAAAGCTAAGCAAATACCTAACACAGCCACAAATCACATCCAGTCTAACGAAAAACACCACTTCTTTGGAAGACTGGTGAACTTTACTAACACTATCTGGCATACAAAATAAATAAAAATTCTCTAAAAAGGTCTGAAACACAACGTTAGCACACAAATAGACGAAAAATACATAAAAAACAACATAGTTGAGTCAGAATGAATTCTCATGCAGGAAAATAGAAACGAAACAAGTGAGGTAGACATTGGTCTAACGAAAGAGCTAGTCAGCAATGAAATAAAAATAATAACACAGATGAAAGAAAACACAGGAAACGAGAACAATACAGATTCCATAACACTGATAAAAAAAGAAATTACAGGAACACAACACCATCATCACAAAGGCATATAAGGAAAATACAGTGGTTCTCATGGATAAAAAGCAGTACATCAATGCACACAAGAGTTCATCACAAAAAATAAAATTACAAAAGTAAAATGAGATCCAACCAACGGATTCCAAACGATGTTGGTAAATCCTCTGAAAGAATATGGGACATACACTAGAAAGAAATGAAAAAGGGAAAACGCTACAAACAAATCCCAGTGCACCTTCCCTCCGATGTCAACGAAAGCTACACAAGAAACACCTCCCCATCAAAGCCATTGTGAATTACAGAAAGGCTCCCATATAACCTCTTGCAAGATACATGTTCCTAATATTATCAGAAAAGTACAAGTTACAATAAGATAGAACTATGAGGAACACCACATAATTGATACAGTACATAAAAGACATACAGGTTCCAGACATAGCCACCCTCCTGTCATTGTAGAGAATACGTACTCCAGTATACTAAAAACTGAAACAATAAACTTTACACAACAAAATCTTACGGCAAATAGTACACTTCCACAAGAATACATCAAAGAAATAGTCAAAGTGTTAGACCTAATAACAGAACAAAACTATTTCCAGTCCAGTGACGAATTCTATTTACAAAATGAAGGTTTACCAATGGGATCCCCCGTGTCTGGAACCACAGCAAACATATCATGAACCAAGTAGAACAAGTTACATGTAACGAAACAGTGGCAGATAGGTAAAACATTCTATTCTGGATTAGATTTATGGATGACATCTTGTGCCTAATAGATCTACATTTACATCTACATCCATACTCCGCAAGCCACCTGACGGTGTGTGGCGGAGGGTACCTTGAGTACCTCTATCGGTTCTCCCTTCTATTCCAGTCTCGTATTGTTCGTGGAAAGAAGGATTGTCGGTATGCCTCTGTGTGGGCTCTAATCTCTCTGATTTTATCCTCATGGTCTCTTCGCGAGATATACGTAGGAGGGAGCAATATACTGCTTGACTCTTCGGTGAAGGTATGTTCTCGAAACTTTGACAAAAGCCCGTACCGAGCAACTGAGCGTCTCTCCTGCAGAATCTTCCACTGGAGTTTATCTGTCATCTCCGTAACGCTTTCGCGATTACTAAATGATCCTGTAACGAAGCGCGCTGCTCTCCGTTGGATCTTCTCTATATCTTCTATCAACCCTATCTGGTACGGATCCCACACTGCTGAGCAGTATTCAAGCAGTGGGCGAACAAGCGTACTGTAACCTACTTCCTTTGTTTTCGGATTGCATTTCCTTAGGATTCTTCCAATGAATCTCAGTCTGGCATCTGCTTTACCGACGATCAACATTATACGATCATTCCATTTTAAATCACTCCTAATGCGTACTCCCAGATAATTTATGGTATTAACTGCTTCCAGTTGCTGACCTGCTATTTTGTAGCTAAATGATAAAGGATCTATCTTTCTGTGTATTCTCAGCACATTACACTTTTCTACATTGAGATTCAATTGCCATTCCCTGCACCATGCTTCAATTCGCTGCAGATCCTCCTGCATTTCAGTACAATTTTCCATTGTTACAACCTCTCGATACACCACAGAATCATCTGCAAAAAGCCTCAGTGAACTTCCGATGTCATCCACCAGGTCATTTATGTATATTGTGAATAGCAACGGTCCTATGACACTCCCCTGCGGCACACCTGAAATCACTCTTACTTCGGAAGACTTCTCTCCATAGAGAATGACATGCTGCGTCCTGTTATCTAGGAACTCCTCAATCCAATCACACAATTGGTCTGATATTCCATATGCTCTTACTTTGTTCATTAAACGACTGTGGGGAACTGTATCGAACGCCTTGCGGAAGTCAAGAAACACGGCATCTACCTGTGAACCCGTGTCTATGGCCCTCTGAGTCTCGTGGACGAATAGCGCGAGCTAGGTTTCACATGACCGGCTTTTTCGAAATCCATGCTGATTCCTACAGAGTAGATTTCTAGTCTCCAGAAAAGTCATTATACTCGAAGACAATACGTGTTCCAAAATTCTACAACTGATCGACGTTAGAGATATAGGTCTATAGTTCTGCACATCTGTTCGACGTCCCTTCTTGAAAACGGGGATGACCTGTGCCCTATTCCAACCATTGGAACGCTACGCTCTTCTAGAGACCTACGGTACACCGCTGCAAGAAGGGGGGCAAGTTCCTTCGCGTACTCTGTGTAAAATTGAACTGGTATCCCATCAGGTCCAGAGGCCTTTCCTCTTTTGAGCGATTTTAATTGTTTCTCTATCCCTCTGTCATCTATTTCGATATCTACCATTTTGTCATCTGTGCGACGATCTAGAGAAGGAACTACAGTGCAATCTTCCTCTGTGGAACAACTTTGGAAAAAGACATTTAGTATTTCGTCCTTTAGTCTGTCATCCTCTGTTTCAGTACCATTTTGGTCACAGAGTGTCTGGACATTTTGTTTTGATCCACCTACCGCTTTGACATAAGACCAAAATTTCTTAGGATTTTCTGCCAAGTCAGTACATAGAACTTTACTTTCGAATTCATTGAACGCCTCTCGCTATTTTTATGTTTGCTGTGTAGTTCTCTTTGCTTCCGCAGCAGTTTTCTAACTCGGTTGTTGTACCACGGTGGCTCTTTTCCATCTCTTACGATCTTGCTTGGCACATACTCATCTAACGCATAATGTACGACGGTTTTGAACTTTGTCCACTGATCCTCAACACTATCTGTACTTGAGACAAAACTTTTGTGTTGAGCCAATAGGTACTCTGAAATCTGCTTTTTGTCACTTTTTCTAAACAGAAAAGTCTTCCTACCCTTTTTAATATTCCTATTTACGGCTGAAATCATCGATGCCGTAACCGCTTTATGATCGCTGATTCCCTGTTATGCGTTAACATTTTCAAATAGTTCGGGTCTGTTTGTCACCAGAAGGTCTAATATGTTATCGCCACGAGTCGGTTCTCTGTTTAACTGCTCAAGGTAGTTTTCAGATAAAGCACTTAAAAAAATTTCACTAGATTCTTTGTCCCTGCCACCCGTTATGAACGTCTGAGTCTTCCAGTCTATATCCGGCAAATTAAAATCTCCACCCAGAACTATAACATGGTGGGGAAATCTACTCGAAATATTTTCCAAATTATCCTTCAGGTGCTCAGCCACAACAGCTGTTGAGCCAGGGGGCCTATAGAGACATCCAATTACCATGTCTGAGCCTGCTTTAACCGTGACCTTCACCCAAACCATTTCACATTTCGGATCTCCGTCAATTTCCTTCGATACTATTGCACTTCTTATCGCTATAAACACGCCTCCCCCTTCACTGTCCAGCCTGTCTCTGCGGTATACATTCCAATCTGAGTTTAGGATTTCATTACTGTTTACGTCTGGTTTCAGCCAACTTTCTGTCCCTAGTACTATATGGGCGTTGTGACCGTTTATTAATGAGAGCAGTTCTGGGACCTTTCTGTAGACGCTCCTGCAGTTTACTATTAGCACATTAATATTGTTATTCCCTGATGCATTTTGCCTACTCCTACCTTGCCGCGTCTCAGGAGTCGTCCTGTCGAGCCTAGGGAGGGGATTCTCTAACCTAAAAAAAACCCCATGTGCACTCCACACGTACTCTGCTACCCTTGTAGCCGCTTCCGGCGTGTAGTGCAAGCCTGACCTATTCAGGGGGACCCTACATTTCTCCACCCGATAGCGGAGGTCGAGAAATTTGCACCCCAGATCTCCGCAGAATCGTCTGAGCCTCTGGTTTAAGCCTTCCACTCGGCTCCAAACCAGAGGACCGCGATCGGTTCTGGGAACGATACTACAAATAGTTAGCTCTGATTTCACCCCGCGAGCGAGGTTTTCCGCCTTCACCAATTCCGCCAACCGCCTGTACGAACTGAGGATAACCTCTGAACCCAGACAGCAGGAGTCATTGGTGCCGACATGAGCAACAATTTGCAGTCGGGTGCACCCAGTGCTCTCTATCGCCGCCGGTAGGGCCTCCTCCACATCTCGGATGAGACCCCCCGGCAAGCAGACAGAGTGAACACTGGCCTTCTTCCCCGACCTTCCCGCTATTTCCCTAAGGGGCTCCATCACCCGCCTAAAATTGGAGCTCCCAATAACTAATAAACCCCTCCCCCCGTGTGCCTGCTCGGACCTTGCTGAAGGAGCAGCCACTTGTCCACCCACAGGCAGAGCGGGCGATGCCACACGGCCAGCCTCCACATTGACCCTCCGCCTCGTGCGCCGCGAAAGCCGCTGAACCCGCCACTCCCCTTGGGGAGAGGGTGGTCCAACCGCGCCCAGTACCCGCGAAGATGTCTCGACAGCAGGGACAGTGGGTGAAGCATGTAACACCTGGGGTGTACCTTGCGACGCACCAGACTCCCCACTGCCGCTACACTCCGAGGCAGCAGCCTGAAGACGGCTGACCGCGGCCATCAACACGCTCAGCTGTTGGCGAACCAAGCAACAGAATTGACCAGTTAGACACAGATATAAATACTGTTACAATATAAAAAGAGCAAAACAGGCAGTTAAATTTCTTGGACATCGCCATAAAGTTGCAAAATAATGAACACAAATTTGACATAGACCGAAAACCGATAACAAGAGACACAGTTATACATAAGGCACCATAACACCTGAATTCTCAAAAACAGGCAGCACTTGGATACGTGCTCCACAGACTACACACAGTCCCATTAGTCACAGACAACCACCAAAAAGAATTGAATAACATGATACAAATAGCCACAAACAATGGATACAAAAAACTTAGTAACAAACCTGAACAACCAGATCAGGAAACAGAAAAGAGCAAACACCCAGCTGTCAACAACACAAGGACAGAATCCCACACAAAGAAACACACAAAATACAAGAACAGGACCGACACTAAGAGAGAAAGAAACAGAAAACAAAAGATGGTACACAATGACATACAACCACAAATATACACACATAATACACAATATTTTAAAAAATCAAAGCGTATAAATAGCCCACGAAACCAATAATTCAATTCAAAACTACTTTCCACAAACAATAGGAAATACTAATCTATCTCAGAGATCAGGAATATATCTACTGAAATGCAATACATGTGGTGGGGGATAAACAGGTCAAACCAGGAGGACATTTGACACCAGATACAAAGATTATGTAAGAGCATGGCAGTATTGGACAAATCACTCAACTTTTGCAGAACACTTACACCCACACCAACATAAACTTACCACCAGAGACATAGCCACGGAAATTATAAGGATGAAGAACTACAGAAAACACCTACTCACGTCACAAGAAAACTACCACATTCAGAAAACCATAACAGAAAGGAAACATGTTGTAAACGATCAGTCCAACCTGGCAAAAACCACACACTTTAAACTGACTGACCACTTAATATAACGTTGAATATACACATGTTACCACTACCTTCCCCTCCCGGTTTCTTTCCTATATCCCCCGCAAGAAAATAAATAAATAAACATAAATCCAACCACAGTTCACAAACCCAATTGCTACTCAAAGCGAGGTGAGGTGTAAATGCCGTAATTCCAGCGTAAGAAAAAGTTCAAAAAGCAAAAACTGCCAAGTGTATTTGTGTAACGAAGTTTCTTTGGTCATCAAGCTTTGCTAACAAAGGGAAGAAGCAGTAGTTTGGAGAATATGTAAGCAAGAGACAGAAGCACCGTTAGCAAATTGCACACCAACTTTATAAACAAAATGCTGTTTTTAATCTAAAGCAACAACAAAATATACAAACATATGTATCCAATTCGTAGAATGTCCACAGAAAAAGCTTTGATAGTATCGAAACGCTTCTGCTGTAAAATTCCCTTTAATTAATTGCAGTAAGCGTAAGATGGAGTAACCAGTAATAATTGATTTTAACAACTACTGCGGAAGATAACCATGCAAAAAACAAACGTATTATTTAAAAATAGTTTCTTATTACACAGGCTTCATCTCCATTCTACGTCTTTCACTAAAATAAATACTTTAGTTCATACATTATACATAATTTCCTGATCACGTTAGAATCAAACGTAGTTTCGACAATAGTGGAAAACCATCATCATCATCAGTGTTCTGGCAAAAGTCAGGTTTTCACATGGTAGTTCTCCAGGCTGTCCGGTCTTCTGCCGTCCTCTTCAGGTCTGCATAATTTCCTCTTCCCTTTATGTCGTCTATCATCTTGTATCTCCTTGTTCCTCTCAGTCTTCTCCCACAAACCAATCCCTCCAAAGCATCTACTAGCAAGCACTCCCTTCTCAGTGAATGTCCCAACCAGTTCTTTTTCCGTTCTCTTACAACCTTCAGCAGACATCTTCTCTCACCAACCGTTTCCAATACTCTTTCATTACTCATTCTTTCCATCCAGCTTATTCTCTCCATTCTCCTCCACATCCATATCTCAAATGCTTCTAACCTTGTTTCATCCTCTCGTCTCAGCGTCCATGTTTCTACCCCATATAGTGCCACACTCCAGACAAAACATTTTCCAAGCCTTTTGCTTAGTCCTTTATCTAATTTGCCACATCAGAGTCTCCTCTTTCCTTTGAATGCCTCCTTCGCTATGGCAATTCGAGTTTTCATCTCCTGATGACATCTCAAGTCTTCAGTTATTCTGCTTCCAAGCTATTTAAATTCACTTCCTTGGCTAAGGGTAGATTGTCCTATTTTAATATTGTACAGTCTGCGTCTTGTACTGATGAACATCCTCTTCGTTTTTGCTGTGTTTATTTGCATTCCATATTCCACACAAGCTTCATTCAGATCTTTGAGCATATTATTCACTATCCGCTCACTTTCTGCCACTAATACCATGTCATCAGCAAATCTTATACATTCTATTCTCTTCACCAATACATATTCCTCTTTTCCCATCTAAGCTTTTCGCAATAATCTCTTCAAGGTATACGTTAAACAACAGCGGGGAAAGCAACAACCTTGTCTAGCTCCTCGTCCAATGCTGCTTCCTTCTGACATTTCATTTCCAGTCGTTATCCTTACTTTCAGGTGTAAATATAGAATCTGTATCAGTCATCTCTCCTTCCAATCTACTCCTTTCCTCTTCAGAATATCCACCAGCTTGTTACACTGAACTCTGTCAAGAGCCTTTTCTAAATCTATAAAAACAGCAAAGATTTCTCTACCGTTTTCCATATATCTTTCCCCTATAGTTCTTAACAGGCCAGTAGCATCTCTTGTTCTTTTTCCTCTTCTAAATCTGAACTGCTCCTCTGCAATCCCTCTATCCAGCTTGCCATATAACCTTCTATTCAACACTCTCAGCAAGACTTTAGCTGCATGAGAAATTATACTGATTGTCCGGTGCTCTTCACATTTTTTAGTGTTTCTCTTTTTCTCTGTTAGTATCATAACTGTTGCAACGAAGTCCTCAGGCCATTCCCCTTTGTCATATATCTCGTTACAGAGGCAGACTATTTCTTTTCTTGCCTTGTTTCCCAGACTCTTCAACAGTTCTGCTGGCAAATCATCAATTTCACATGCCTTCCTATTCTTCATCTCCTTCAGCGCCTTTTCTACTTCTGCTTCCAAGATGGTAAATCCCTTTCCATCTTCCAGCACATATTGCTCCTCTTCAACCTTAATTTCGCTTTGCATATCATCCCCCTTATACAGACATTCAATATATTCTTGCCATCTGTTCAAAACCTCCTGTGGTTATTCTGCTAGAGTACCATCCGCTCTTTCTATTTCCATGTTATTCATCTCCCTTTTACGTTCAAAAGCTATCTCACTAGCCAGTCTACACATCATTTCATACTTTCCCTCTCTCTCCATTTTCTCTATTTCATCGCAATTCTGTTTCATCTATTTTTCTCTTGCTTCTTCAGTTTCTCTTCTTAATCAATTATTCAGTTTCCTGTACCATACAGTACGCAAATAAAATACCTAGCTGTATTTTTTCAGATTTTGCTGGAACTGTTTTCCCAGAATCAATGGTATTTTCCGTTCCTTTAACTCAAGTGCATTATGTCGTCTAACTTTCATAGATAAGCCACGATTCGAGACATAACTGACATCATTTTGTTTTTCCATAGCGGAAACGTTCCCAAAACACAGCAGCCATTACAGCAACTGTTACTGTTGATGTAATTCAGCGCTGATTGTCAAGCACGTATAGAATGAAGAGCCAACGGCGTTGCCGCAGTGGTAAGACCGCTTCCTGTTAGATCACCCAAGTTAAGCGCCGCTGGGCTTGACTAGCACTTGGATAGGTAACCGTCCGGTCTGCCGAGCGCTGTTGGCAACCAGTGTGCACTCAGCCCTTCTGCTCCAAATTGAGGAGCTACTTTATTCAGGGATAGAGGCTCCAGACACGAAAACTGACAACGCCTGGGAGAGTGGTGTGCTGACCACATGCCCCTCCACTCTCGCATCCAGCGAAGCCAGTAGGCGGTGGATGACACGGCGGTCGGTCATTACCCTTAGGCCTTCCGAGGCCTATACACACGGAGAGTTTTAGAATGAAGAAGGCCGTCGAGCTAGCACCAACACCATATTTTGGTCAGTGATACGATTCGTTACTCTCGTTACATGATAAAGCGCTTTTAGTGTAATATAATCGCATGGATGTAGCGCCTTTAGAGCGAATAAAATCAATTTTGAATGAAATGGTACTTAGCACTTTCAAAATGTTAGGTCTTCATTTCTTTGAGGAGTGGAATTTTGCATAGGGAACCGCTTGCCAAAGGGTTGAATTGTACACTAATTTCGTATCAAGATACTTGAAAGGCACTAAAGACACGGAAGATTGAATGTCGTTTGTCAGCAAGGATTTGCGAATAGCACCATTGAATTATGCACAGTCTTACGCGACTTGAAGAGACACACAAGTTTCAAGCAGTGGTACCATCTCCACTATCATGGGAATAAATAAGTACTAATTATGGTTCTGTAAAGAATGGTAGATGCTATGACAGCTATAGATGCACAATGACCAGCTAACTGCTCACGTCGCAACTCCAGTTACTTTTTAAAGCATGTTACTCACAAATATACACTTGTGATTTATTGTGAATATATTCATGAGTCTCTGCTTTATTCGATTGTACATTATTTTCCCGCATTTTGGATACTGCATTTTATGTGGGAAAGAAAGAAGTTGACGATAGTCCCTTTTCCCTGAGACTACCTGAAACTAGCAATCTAATTTATCGCGCTAGCATTTTGTACATCAAGAGTGGCCAGGAATTCGGTCGCAAGCCATGACCTGGCGAGAGTGCCATAGCACTCAGCTTATCTGTACACCGTCATGGCACGCCGTCTGAACGTGAGGAGGGAGAAGAGGGGGACACTGCAAACACGCCGCGTTTAAGTGACAATACAGTCGCTCTGCGTGAGATTTGGTTTTATATTTTACATTCCTCAACAAGGTAGATCACAAAAAAACGCATTTCCAGTATTATTTATTTATTTATTTATTTTTGTGCTGAAGACATAACTAGTATCTGGTACAAATTGACGGCATACAGACAGATGCAAACAATATCAGAAATTTTGGCACTTACTTTGCCACGTAATCATGTCGTATTGAGTTTTATGATCCAAAAACGGTCTTTCACCCATATTTGTTGATCTAAATATTGTAGCACTTCTATAACCTCAATATGGAGATGTGGAAACTCTACTGAGGAAAACACTGTAGACATCCTGGACAGTTTTAATGTAAAAGGATTTGTCTTTAAAATGCGAATTACACTGTAGATCAATCAGTTACATCTGCACATGAACAGGGGCGCTTTCCGGTGATGTGCCAAATGGTCTCGAATACAGTTTGAAAACAGTTATAAGAGTGACAGTGTCCTCAAAACACTTAGAAAACTATATTAGTAATCTTTCAATGCCACAATGAAATCTTAAAACCTTGCGTTTTCTTTAACCACAGAGAACTTTGGGAACTGGATTGTGTTTGAATTTTTGCTTCTACAATGTGGTTACGTTTCTAAATGCATCCCAGTAAGTCACAAATAAGTTGTTACTCACCTTGCAGTGTCTTACTGTTCGCAGTGTACAGTCAAGTCCACTTAAAATGCGAGGTCAGCAATCCATTCCGAATATCGTACTTTTCGTTCCTGCAGTCCTTTTTCCTTCATAAATTCAACAACAGCGGGTTTGAAATCGAAAAATCGTTCCAGCCATGCCCATTGACTTACTCAACGTACTTTTCAATAATATATCAGTTCTCCATACTCTTATGCAGTAACCCTCGACTGCGTAATAGATATTGTGCATTTTCATCCCTCTCTTCTCTCATTCCAATTCAATTCTAAAGGCTTGTGAGGATAGATGGCTAGGTTGCTTCTTTTTACGCAGACAGCCACTGGACCTGAGAACGTCCTTCATACGACGAACGAATTGCGAAGAGAAAACAGCGCTGACACCAAGAGTCTGCCGAACCCAAGAGAGTTGTGACGACCGAAAAATTCCACATAGCAATACCGAATTAAATGTCGTTCTGTACCGGGTACTAACGAGGAGGACCGAGCAAACCGAGAGAGGTCAAATCTTAGCCCACCCATGGCCTGCACCCACGCAGTTTGGCAAGACGTGACCAGCCCCGTCGTATATTACATTCCTGTAAGCTTCAACCATGAGCAATAGACGTTGCCGTTGATGGGGAGGCTTGCGTGTCTCAGCTATACAGATAGCCGTAACGTAGGTGCCACCACAACGGAGGGGTACCTGTTGAGAGGCCAGACAAACGTGTGGTTCCTGAAAAGGTGCAGCAGCCTTTCCAGTAGTCACAGGGACAACAGTCTGGATGATTGATCTGGTCTTGTAAGATCAATCAAAACGGCCTTGCTGTGGTGGTACTGAGACCGGCAGAAGGCAAGGAGAAACTACGACCGTAATTTTTTCCGAGGGCATGCAGCTGTACTACGTGGCTTAATGACGACGCATCCTCTTGGGTAAAATATTCCGGAGATAAAATAGTCGTCCATTCGGATCTTCGGCTGAGGAGTACTCAGAAGGACGTCCTTATCAGAAGAAACGAAACTAGCATTATACGTATCGGAGCGTGGAATGTCAAATCCCTCAGTTGGGCAGGTAGGTTAGAAAATTTAAAAAGAGAAATGGATAGATTAAAGTTGAATATAGTGGGTATTAGTGAAGTTCTGTGGCAGGAGGAACACGACTTCTGGTCAAGTTTATACAGGATTATGAATACAGAATCAAATAGGGTAATGCAAGTTTACATCTACATCTATATGACTACTCTGCAATTCACATTTAAGTGCTTGGCAGAGGGTTCGTCGAACCACAATCATACTATCTCTCTACCATTCCACTCCCGAACAGCGCGCGGCAAAAACGAACACCCAAACCTTTCTGTTCGAGCTCTGATTTCTCTTATTTTATTTTGATGATCATTCCTACCTATGTAGGTTGGGCTCAACAAAATATTTTCGCATTTGGAAGAGAATGTTGGTGACTGAAATTTCGTAAATAGATCTCGCCGCAACGAAAAACGTCTTTGCTGTAATGACTTCCATCCCAATTCGCGTATCATATCTGCCACGCTCTTCCCCTACTACGTGATAATACAAAACGAGCTGCAATTTAATAGTGTATAAAAAAATAGGAACGCGGATAAGCTACTATGAACAGCATAGTGAACGAATTATTTCAGCCAAGATAGACACAAAGCCCACACCCATCACAGTAGTACAAATTTACATGCCAGCTAGCTCCGCAGATGAAGAGGAGTTTGAGGAAATGTATGATGAGTTAAAAGAAATTATTCAGGTAGTTACGGGAGACTAAAATTTAATAGTTATGAGGGACTGGAATTCGATACTAGGAGAAGGAAGAGAAGGAAAAGTAGTAGGTGAATATGGCCTGGACGAAAGGAATGAAAGAGGAAGCCATCTGGTAGAATTTTGCACACAGCATAATTTGACCATAGCTAACACTTGGTTTAAGAATCATGAAAGAAGGTTGTACAAGTGGAAGAGACCTTGACACATTTGATTATATAATGGTACGACAGATATTTCGCAACCAGATTATGAACTACAAGACATTTCCAGGGGCAGATGTGGACCACGATTTATTGGTTATGAACTTCAGATTATAGCTGAAGAAACTGAAAAAAGGTGGAAATTTAAGGAGATGGGACCTGGATAAACTGAAAGCACCAGAGGTTGTAGAGAGTTTCAGACGAAACATTAGGGAATGATTGACAAGAAAAGGGAAAGCATTATAGTAGAAGAATGGGTAGCCATGAGAGCTGAAATAGTGAAGGCAGCAGAGGATGTAGTAGGTAAAAAGACGAGTGTTACTAGAGATCCTTGGGTAACTCAAGAGATACTGAATCTAATCAATGACAGGAGAAAATACAAAAATGCAATAAATGAAACAGGCGAATGGGAATACAAACGCCTAAAAAATCAGATCGACAGGAAGTGCAAAATGGCTTAGCAGAGATGGCTAGATGACAAATGTGATGTCGTAGAAGCATATATTACTAGGGGTAAGATACACTATGTGATTAAAAGTATATGAACACCTGGCTGAAAATGAGTTACAAGTTCGTGGCGCACTCTATCGGTAACGCTGGAATTCAATATGGTGTTGGCCCACCTATAGCCTTGATGACAGATTCCAATCTCGCAGGCATACGTTCAATCAAGTGTTGGAACGTTTCTTGGTGAATGGCAACCCAATCTTCACGGAGTGCTGCACTAGGGAGAGGTATCGATGTCGGTCGGTGAGGCCTGGCACGAAGTACCAAAACATCCCAAAGGTGTTCTGTAGGATTCAGCTCAGTCCATTACAGGGATGCTATTGTAGTGTAACCACTCCGCCACAGACCGTGCATTATGAACAGGTGCTTGATCGTATTGAAAGATGCAATCGTCATCCCCGTATTGCTCTTCAACACTGAGAAGCAAGATGGTGCTGTGATATTGCCACGCAAAACAACAAGGCAGCCCCTCCATGAAAAATACGACCACACCATAACACCACCGCCTTCGAATTTTACTGTTGGCACTACACACGCTGGCAGATGATGTTCACCGGGCATTCGCCATACCCACACCCTGCCACCGCATCGCCACATTGTGCACCGTGATTCGTCACTCCACACAAGGTTTTTCGACCGTTCAATCGTCCAATGTTTACGCTCCGTACACCAAGCGAGGCGTCGTTTGGCATTTACCGGAGTGGTGTGTGGCTTACGAGCAGCCGCTCGACCATTTTATCCAAGTTTCCTCACCTCCCACCTAACTGTCATAGTACTTGCAGTGGATCCTGATGCAGTTTGGAATTCCTGTGTGATGTTCTGGATAGATGTCTGCCTGTTACACATTACGACCCTCTTCAACTGTCGGCGGTCTGTCAGTCAACAGAGGAGGTCGGCCTGTACGCTTTTGTGCTGTACATGTACCTTCACGTTTCCACTTCACTATCACATCGGAAACAGTGGACGAAGGGATGTTTAGGAGTGTGGAAATCTCGCGTACAGACGTATGACACAACTGACACTCAATCACCTGACCACATTCCAAGTCTGCGAGTTCCGCGGAGCGCCCCATTCTGCTCTCTCACGATGTCTATTGACTACTGAGGTAGCTGATATGGAGTACCTGGAAGTACGTGGCAGCACAATGCACCTAATATGTTTTTGGGGGTGTCCGGATACTTTTGATCACATAATTTAGAAACTGCCTACAGGAAAATTAAAGAGGCCTTTGGAGAAAAGAGAACCACCTGCATGAATATCAAGAGCTCAAATGGAAAACTGGTCCTAAGCAAAGAAGGGAAGCCAGAAAGGTGGAAGGAGTATATAGAGGGTCTATACAACCGGTATGTACTTGACGCACGTCGCTGAGATGTGCAGCCGCGAAGGGTGTGGCAGATCGCCGTCCGGCCGCGCTTGCGCCGTCGGCGGCCCATCTGGCCCCCCACTTACGACGACCAGTGCTACGGCTATGGATTTGATGGACACAGATACGGAAACCTTGAAGACAGCGCTGTCTGCTCCGCTCCCCGATTCTGAAGATGAGAACTCAGCCACGCGGACGAAGCGGGAAAAAGAAGAGGAGGGCAACAGCCGCGACGTCTGCTGTTCGCAGCTCGCCGATCGAGCAGAGGGCCAAGCAAGATTTCGCCCCTGACGCCGACGGTTTTGTCCCGGCCCGGCAAACTGCAAGACGCATGCAGTCATCGACGACGCTTCCAACTGCCGTCGCCAACTCATTCGACGCGCTCGCTGACGCGCCGGAGCAGCTGCCGCGCGATCCTGCGCTGAAGAAAGACTCCCATCTTCCGCCGGTGGTCCTCCAGTTTCGGCCGCCCTACGGGGAACTGCAGAAGTTGTTGCGCAGCTGGACGACGGCCGTGTACACCGTGAAGCCTGCCGGGCGTGACCTGTACAGGGTCACACTCCGCACTGCTGACGATTATCGCCGGGTCACTCAGGAGGCGTCTGAGCGTGGTATCCCATTCTACACTCACGCTTCCGCGCCTGACAAGGTCTTGAAGACTGTAATCCGCGACCTCCCGTTCAACATGGAAGCCGATCACCTGCATCGTGAACTCGCTGACCTGGGCTTCTACATCCGGGCAGTCGTGAAGGTGAAGTCGCCGAAATCACGCGACGATATGCCGCTCTTCCTGGTCGTCTGCTCCGACACCGTGGAGAACCGCAAACTCTATCAATTGACGCGGCTCGCCGACGTTCCGGTTCGGACCGAAGATCTTCGCTCCCAGAGAGGCCCAGTGCAGTGCTTTCGCTGCCAGGGACAAATCACGTCGCGCGCCACTGCTCTATGCCGGACAGATGTGTTAAATGCGCCGGCGCCCACGCAGGACGTGCGTGCCCCCGTCCGTCCACCGAGAAGCCGACATGTGCACTCTGTGGCGGTGCTCACGTGGCCAGTTATCGTGGGTGTTGAAACGTCCCCTTTAGAACAAATTATACACGACTGTGCTTAAACTGACACACAATAATTTTAGCGCAACGCAATCTGACTATCAAAGATCCCTGCAAAAGAATGACCCTGAGTAACATTAAACTATACCTTTCAGAAATCACTTACCTCACAAAAATCTTCATTACTCGAACTACTGCAATACAGCGAGCGCCACTACTGCCAGCTAAATAAAAGATTCAAACTACTGAAGGCACTAACTGCTAATAGGGATAGTTAGCAAATGAAAGATTTTAATAGAGAACAAACACTGTATTTACCTTAATATCATCAAAAGCCATAATATATGTAATTTCAAAACTCCGCCATCTCTCTCCTCACATCCACCACTGCTGGCGGCTCCCCTCTAACTGCGCAACGCTACGCGCTGTTCACATCTAGCGGCCGCTGCCCAACACTACAATGGCAGACAACAATGCAAACTAGCCACAGGCTGCACACAGCACAGCCAGTGATTTTCATACAGAGCGCTACGTGGCATTACCAATATAAAAATCTAAACAGCCTACTTACAGTGTGAGGTGTGGAAGCGTGCCATCGCTCGCCATCGTGGCCAAACACCAGCGCCACGTCCGAAGAAGCCAGCAACGAGATGGCCCGGCGTCTCTTTCGCGGCGGCAACGTCAGGGGCGCCCTCCGCCGTGGCGACTGCGTCGGCCGCTCCTGCTCCTGCCGCATCCGAGGCCGTGCCGACGCCTGAGGCTCCTGCGCCTCCACCACAGCTGCTAGTGGCGGAACCGGGTACTGCCTCTCCCGGGACGTCGGCAGGACCGCGCCCCGCCAACCGCCGGCGCGGGGGTCACCGCCCCGTGGGTACCCAGCGCTCAGCACCGTCAGTCGAGCAGCCCCGGGTGGACTCTCACAGCGAAGCAGCCACGCCTCCCCCTTCCGGCGACGGGGCCGCGCCAGCTGCCTCCACCGCTGACCTGGCCAACCTCGTCGCGCAGCTCACTGCCCTGGTGACCAGTGCTACGAAGTTGATCGAAGTCCTGTCGCAGCAAATCACCGCTGCAGTGCCGATGGCCTCTCCGGCCCCGACCGCTGTCAACACTCCCCAGCTGCACCGTGGGCAGCGTTAGAGTGCTCACAGTCGTCGCGTGGAATGCCAACGGCGTCCGCACTCGAGCTGGCGAACTTCGCCAATTTCTTCGAGATGAAGCCGTCGACGTCTGCCTTATCAACGAAACCCACCTGAAGCCTGGGGTCGACGTCAGGGCGGCAAACTACTCCAGCTATCGCACCGATCGACTGACGGCGGGTGGTGGGACAGCCGTTTACGTCCGCAATGGCATTCGTCATCACGTGATACAACTTCCACAACTGGCAACGCTGGAGGCCACTGGTGTCGTCGTTCACACCTCGGCGGGCACCATCACGTTCGTCGCTGCCCATCGACCGCCGTCTCGTCCACTGGACCCTGCTGACATCGATGCTCTGCTCTCCTTGAGGGGGCAGGTGTTCGTCGCCGGGGACTTCAATAGTAACCGTGTCTCCTGGAACTCCAGGATCACCAATGCCGCTGGACGCTGCCTGCTCCGGGTAGCGGAACGTGACCGTGCGCATGTGGTGGGGCCGTACGACTCGACAACCTTCCCTGCCAGTGGCCTCCCGGATATAATCGACATCGCGGTCGTCAAGGGCATCCCTCATCAGATCACCGTCACGACAAGGACGGCACTGTCTTCTGATCATGTTCCAGTGGTTTTTGATATAGACCTAGACGCCGTACAATAACCCAGGAGAGGCATCTCACTTGCTGGCATCGACTGGGACAGGTTTCAAGCAGCCGTGACGGACTCACTCGCCGCGGCGCCGCCGCCTGCGGAAGCTGGAGCGGACGCAGCACTTCTGCACTTCGCGGCAACCACGGTCGACGCTGCCAATACAGCAACGGCGCCCGACCGCGCACTCCGCCTGACTACTCCCGACAGCTGCCGCCGGACATCCTTGTGGCCATCACTGAGAAGAACCGGGTCTACCGGGAGTGGCAGAGGACAAGAATTGCCGACACCAAGCGCCTCCTCAACAGGATGCGGGCCGCCATTGACAACCATTGCAATCGCGACTGGAATAACAAAGTCGCCACCCTCTGCCTGGACGACGGCACGGCCTGGCGGACGACGAAGCGTTTCCTACGCCGCACACAACATATCCCTCCGCTGATGGTCCACGGTCAGGCTGTCTGCGAACCAGCTGAGAAGGCTGGTGCCCTCGCAGACGTCTTTGAGGCTGCGTTTACGCCGATAGACGACTCGACCGACGCTGTCCACGACGACCTGGTTGCTGACCGCCTCCTACGCTACTTGGAGGCACGCGACGACGGTGACGTCATTGAAGAGACGACGGCGGAAGAGGTGTCGTCCATCCTGCGTGCCCTGAACCCCAGGAAAGCTGCGGGCCCAGACGAAGTTTCCAACGCCCTACTCCAGAAGTTGCCATCGGTGGCTGTCACTCATCTCGCCGACGTCTTTAATGTAATCCTCTGGTCCTGCAGTTTTCCTCAGTCATGGAAGCATGCAGAGATCGTGGCGATTACGAAGATGGGGAAGGATCTGCGTCAGCCCGCGAAGTACAGACCTATTACCAGAATGAGATTTTCACTCTGCAGCGGAGTGTGCGTTGATATGAAACTTCCTGGCAGATTAAAACGGTCTGCCGGACCGAGACTCGAACTCGGGACCTTTGCCTTTCGCGGGCACGTGCTCTACCAACTGAGCTACCCAAGCACGACTCACACCCCGTCCTCACAGCTTTACTTCTGCCAGTACCTCGTCTCCTAGCTTCCAAACTTTACAGAAGCTCTCCTGCGAACATTGCAGAACTAGCACTCCTGAAAGAAAGGATATTGCGGAGACATGGCTTAGCCACAGCCTGGGGGATGTTTTCAGAATGAGATTATCACTCTGCAGCGGAGTGTACGCTGATATGAAACTTCCTCAGGAGAGCTTCTGTAAAGTTTGGAAGGTAGGAGACGAGGTACTGGCAGAAATAAAGCTGTGAGGATGGGGCGTGAGTCGTGCTTGGGTAGCTCAGTTGGTAGAGCACTTGCCCGCGAAACGCAAAGGTCCCGAGTTCGAGTCTCGGTCCGGCACACCGTTTTAATCTGCCAGGAAGTTTTTACAGACCTATTAGTTTACTGCCGGCCGTCTCCAAGGTCTTTGAAAGGGTGTACATCAGGCGGCTGCAGCGCCGCGTTGACGAGGAAGGCCTCCTGCCCGAAGAGCAGTTCGGCTTTCGCAGGGGCCACTCGGCAGTTCAACAACTCCTTCGGCTGGTGGAAGATGCGTTCGTCGTCCTCGAGCAGCGCGAGTTCTTCGGCACGGTGTTCCTGGACGTGTCGCGTGCTTTCGACAGTGTGTGGCACCGCGGCTTCTTATTCACACTTTTTGAACTTGGGGTCCCGACGTCGCACTTCCGTCTCATCCGTTCCTATCTTGCCGATAGGACCTTCCATGTGCGGGCCGCGCATATCTTGTCCTCCGCCCGCCGCATCAACGCCGGTGTGCCACAGGGCTCGGTCTTGGGGCCACTCCTTTACTCGCTGTACACTTCTGATGCGCCGAAGATCGACCGTGTGCGGCTCGCCCTGTACGCGGATGACACGGCTCTATATACGAGGAGCCTCAATGCCGCCGTCATGCGCCGCCGTCAGCAGCTCGCCGTTGACACCCTGGCAGCCTGGGCAGTCAAGTGGCGTCTACAATTCGATGGGGCCAAGACGCAGTTCCTGATTGTCACCAGGCGACTCGTTCCTGCAGGTCTGCAACTGCTCACCGTCGGTGGAAGCCCTATCCCGTGGCGTCCAACGGCGCATTACCTCGGCGTCACCATCGACCGCCGACTCACGTGGGTTCCGCACATCCGCGAAGTGAAGAACAAAGTGCGGAACAGGTTCCGCATCCTGTACCCGTTGCTGAACCCCGGATCCCAACTACCACCGCGGCTGGGCATCACTCTGTACAAGGCGCTGCTCCGCCCTGTACTCCTATACGCCGCCGTCGTCTGGGGGAACGCCGCCGACACGATCCTTAAGAAGCTGGAGACGCTGCAGAATCGCATCCTTCGGCTGGCCTTACACCTGCCTTACGATTTCCCCACCGCTCATCTTCACGACATCGCGGAAGTACCTCTGCTCTTCCAGACGACCGCCTGCACCTTTTATGAACGTGCTGGCCGGTCGCACAACGCCCAAATCCGGACGCTGGGCCGCAAACTGACGTGTCCTTAGCGCTAGGATTTCACCCGGAACAAGTCCCGTCCATTCACCCCCCCCCCCTCCATAGTGTAAGGCCCACCCCTAAACAGCCGCCAGTTCCCAGTTCCGCAAACTGGAAGCTACAACAAAATTGTTATCGTCACAGTCCAACACACGTTACACTGTGATGAAATTCAGTAATGATAAGAAATTTAAGTTGTTCTGGATGGTAATATAACATCAATTTGCATTATTAAAGAAATAAAAATATTTATAGAGAATTGATAGCATCGCCAGCAATAGAAAACAAAAAAATAACGTGATGTTATTTAAGGGCAATAAAGACAAATTTTCATTAACTAATTCACTTATTAATAATACGTTTATTTGAGGGTAACAGCAGAGCAAACATACAATGCGAAAACAATGGTCTTGAATCGGTTATGTAGATAGTAAAGCCACGGATGTAGTCGACTAACTCTGTTTAAAATCAACGTTATATAGAAATTAGTGAAAGTCGTTTTGTTTATGTAGGCCCTCATAGTAACTCACGAAAATTAAAGAATGTAAGAATGTCAAAGTAGAAATGCCTAATGAAGGCAGTACGATATTTCCTTATATGACACATTTCGTTGGTATTTGCATGGGTAATGGGTGAATTTTAACTTGTAAATTCTTCCAATGCCATACCTGCGCAATAAAAACGAGGTTACAAAGAATTGTGGCTGTTTCTGTATCATTAATGCACTATATGCTGTTGCAAACGTCTCAGGGAAATAATATGTCGTTATTCTTTGTCTTGTCTATTTTTAACCAAAAGATTCATTAATTTTGTAAATTTCATTCAAACCATTTTTAAAAAATAATAATGATGATGTGTATGTTTGTCACAGAACAGTTATGGAGGAAATAAATGCTGCAGTGTTTCACGGCTGTAAAACGTCCTTCATGCTGTGCTAGCTCTTCTTCCACCCCTAAAACTTTTCAGCAAAACTATTCAGTGAATAACACGCGAAAACAGCGTGGATCGATCTAGCAGGAACAAAGTAATTTTGATGCCCTCTGGAATTATAGTGAACACTGACGCCTGTTTCGCGTATACTGTCTGAGTTCTGAAACTCAAGAGTGTCAAGTATACCGTGGTATATTTCTCCGAGCAAATTATTCTTTGAGGGTAGGTTTATCCTGTTTTAGCTTTGGGTGCTTTTTCTCACACAGAAGTATGTTTCTTCATAGGCTATTCATCTGAATACTGAGTTCTCGTATTTAAAGACTTCAGTGCTAACTTGTTTTCTCTTATGTATGCTGTGGAAGCACCTGGCACAGCTGAGGCCAACTGTGCACGTTTGTTGTAACGTGTCTTTTAACTATCTGGCGAAATTTAAGACCTGGCAAGATACTAATTTAATATTCACTCCGAGCGAGTGCAGCCGAACGCGGTAAACCATGTGGGTAACTGAAACGATGCCCAGGCGCCGAACAAAGACCGGGAAAACCGGGGGTGAGTGGGCGGGACTTGTTCCGGGTGAAATCCTGGCGCTAACGATTCCTCGCAAACTGCCGCGCAGCGTCACCACCCGCTGGCCACACCTGCTCGCTGCAGGTGAGGTGCTGAGGAGACACCCAAGAAGACAATCTACTTGTGAAGACGCATTACATCGGCATGCATGGGAGGCAAAGCAATAACTGCTGCGAACTCCATCACACATCGGAGGACAAGTTATCTCCGTGCAGATCCACGCGAGGTATGTACTTGAGGGCAATGTTATGGAAATGGAAGAGGATGTAGATGAAGATGAGAAGGGAGATATGATACTGCGAGAAGAATTTGACAAAGAACTGAAAGCCCGGGCAGTAGGCAACATCCCGTTAGAGCTACTAATAGCCTTGGGAGAGCCACCCACGACAAAACTCTTCCATCTGGTGAACAAGATATATAAGGCAGAGTTCAAGAAGAATATAATAATTCCAATTCAAAAAAAGCAGTTGCTGACAGGTGTGAAAATTACCGAACTATCAGTTCAATAAGATACGGTTGCAAAATACTATCACGAATCCTTCACAGGAGAATGGGACCGGTAGAAGCTGACTTTGGACCAGATCACTTTGTATTCCGGAGAAATGAAGGGACACGCGAGGCAATACTGATCCTATGGCTTCTCATACAAGCTAGGTTGAGGAAAGGCAAACCTACGTTTATAGCATTTGTAGACTTAGGGAAAGCTTTTGACGATGTTGACTGGAGTATTCTCTTTCAAAGTCTAAAGGTGAGAAAGGTAAAATGCAGGGAGAGAAAGGCTATTTACAATTAGTACAGAAACCAGATGGCAGTTATAAGAGTCAAGGGACACGAAAGGAAAACAGTGGCTGAAAGGGAGTGAGACAGGGTTGTAGCCTATCTCCGATGTTATTCAATCTGTATATTGAGCAAGCAGGAAACAAAAGAAAAATTTGGAGTAGGAATTATAGTTCATGGAGAAGAAATAAAAACTTTGAGGTTTGCCGATGACATTGTGATTCTGTCAGAGACAGTAAAAGAGCAGTTGAGCGGAATGGACAATGTCTGGAAAGGAGGATATAAGATCAACATCAACAAAACCAAACGAGAATATTGGAATGTAGTCGAACTCAATTAGGTGATGCTGAGGGAATTATATTAGAAAATAAGACACTTATAGTAGTAGATGGGTTCTGCTATTTGGGAAGCAAAATAACTGATGATGGTCAAAGTAGAGAGGATATAAAATGTAGAGTGGCAATGGCAAGAAAAACTTTTCTGTAGAAAAAAAATTTTTTAACATCGAGTATAGGCTTAAGTGTCAGGAAGTCCTTTCAGAAAGTATTTGCATGGAGTGCGACAATGTACGGACGTGAAACATGGACGGTAAATAGTGT
Organism: Schistocerca cancellata; assembly: GCF_023864275.1. NCBI lineage: Eukaryota > Metazoa > Arthropoda > Insecta > Orthoptera > Acrididae > Schistocerca > Schistocerca cancellata. Next base: position 119,810,325 of record NC_064629.1, on the reverse strand, counting down.
ATACACGAAGAGAATAGAACATTTTGAAATGTGCTACAGAAGAATGCTGGAGATTAGATGGGTAGATCAGGTAACTAATGGAGGGGGAGAGGGGTACTGAAATGGAATTGGGGAGAAGAGAAACTTGTGATAGAACCTGACTAGAAGAAGGACTCGGTTGGTAGGACACATACTGAGGCATCGAGGGATCACCAATTTAGTACTGGAGGCAAGCATGGGGAGCAAAAATCGTAGAGGGAAACCAAGAGATAAATGCAGCAAGCAGATTCAGAAGGATGCAGGTTGCAATAATTACTCGGAGATGAAGAAGCTTGCACAGGATAGAGTAGCATGGAGAGCAGCTTCAAACATCTGCATCTTTGGACTGAAACCATAACAACAATAAACTTCAATATAGTTTTTCATTTAAAGTACTTGGATCACATGACGATGTTAGATTGTGTACACCGTTTCTCATAGGTTTATCTAAAATATCTGTGAATCTGCCCCTCCACAAGCATGTCATTTTGACTGACAATGTTTTACCTACTGTTGATACTGCCTTGAACACTATGAGGACACATGCATCGATGTTCCACCTCACTCCCAGTGCGAACAGTGATCTGCCTGCGGGTGTCTATCTATCAGTAATATAGTAATACTGCAACCTCCATTGAGGATTCAGAACACTTTTCATATACTACTCATAGCCTGACGTATGTTGTTCTGCACTACGTAAAAGGGGATCTCGGACATTATATGGTATCCCCATTTGAACCATTAGCTGATATAAGTGCTAAATCGAAACTCAGTTGAATCTTCCACAGCTAAAACATGTCTTAAACAGGATGCTAACACGATCCGACATGATTTGGCAATCAGCAGTACGGAATCATATTTAGCAAACGTTCCCCGGCTAACAAATTTTGGATCTCGCAACACACCAGCCTCGTTAACGCCCTCAAAAGGGGTATGAGTGATAAAATCTTTCCCAATGTGGAGAAGGTTATCTAAATATCTACTGTTTGAACTTCGATATTGTACCACTTCGTTGTGACGTAACCTAGCGAAGCTATCGGCTATGTTCACATGCTAACGATACTTTCTCAAATTCAGAATTTTGTGCACCTTTTCTTCCACTAATGCATTTTCATTAATAACCCTTCTATCTACAATTAAGTAACTACCATCTTGATGTTGTTAACTTGTCTACTGACGAACATTCTACTCATGTGAAGATTTAGTTTGTTTCATTCAATAAGTTCATCAGTCCTGTGCTTCCTCGTCTGTTACTCGCCTAACAGTACAGTATATCGGATTCTGCATACACTACTAAGACGTTTCCTGTGTCCATTCCATTTTCGCTGACACATATTGCACTTTGATTTTTGCTTAGCCGGCCGCTGTGGCCAAGCGGTTCTAGGCGCTTCAGCCCGGAAGCACGCTGCTGTTACGATCGCAGGTTCGAATCCTGCCTCGGGCATGGATGTGTGTGATGTCCTTAGGTTAGTTAGGTTTCAGTAGTTCTAAGTCTAGGGCACCGATGACCTCAGATGTTAAGTCCCATAGTGCTTAGAGCCATTTGAACCATTTGAACCTTTGCTTACAGGAAACTGAACGGTTACACGTTTATACACAAAACAACAACTTCTACACTCACAAAGTAATTTACGCTTTGGCAGTACTGCGTTTCTGTCTCAAAACTTTAATTATTTCGCCTCTTTTAAGGTATTTACTTACCCCATATATATATATATATATATATATATATATATATATATATACGAGTATATACAGGAATTTATGCCCAGCTTCATGTTGGTTCACCATCCCTATACCTGGCATACCATTTCATAGACGCAATAGGTATCTATGGCCTCACGATATAGTACAGCATCCGCACACTCACCTCGATTCCTACCACTTGTAGGCCTCGTTACGCCTTGGTACGCTGATGAGATGATGAGATATATAACAACTGTCGTAATTTCTTACACCTATGCACGCACTATTGCAGCATCTGCCTCGTACCTCCTGCTTCAATCCGTGGTAACCAATACCATTTAGTAAAACCAAATCCTTTCGGTACTCACAGTGCCAATCCCTTCTGGGGACCCCATACCACAGTCCTCTGTTGTGAACATTTGTATCCTGTTCCATGAGAAGTAAGCTACCCAGTGTAAGTGTGCAGTATATGAGATTTCCAAGACCGCTGTGATCTTGGGCAGCTGATCACAATTACCTTTCTCAACTACCCCACATCCTTATTCCATCCTCCTATATATTTGAATACTTACAGTTGTAAGCATGGATGTTACTCAGCAACCGTATACTAATTTCAGCATAGGATTATACAGCCAACCGGTTGCACAGAACTGGTAGATACATTGACCTAGGTTTCGACACCTACTAGTGATGTCTTCATCAGAGTGAAATTTTGATAAATTGTAACAAAATTTCATTCTGATGAAGACACTCTTACAAGGGAACCTCCTCATCGCACCCCCCTCAGATTTAGTTATAAGTTGGCACAGTGGATAAGCCTTGAAACACTGAACACAGATCAAACGAGAAAACAGGCAGAAGTTGTGTGGAACTATGAAAAAATAAGCAAAATATACAAACTGAGTAGTCCATGCGCAAGATAGGCAACATCAAGGAGAGTGTGAGCTCAGGAGCGCCGTGGTCCCGTGGTTAGCGTGAGCATCTACAGAACAAGAGGTTCTTCGTTAAAGTCTTCCCACGAGTGGATGCCGGCACGGTAGCTCAGCGTGTTCGGTCAGAGGGTTAGCTGCCCTCTGTAATAAAAAAACTGAGTTCATCGATCAACAACGAACCAAAACGGGTGTCTTACGACGTCCGCCCCGAGCAGGTACAACGAACGAAAGAGAACAAAATGAGATTTAAAAAAAAAAAGTGAAAATTTTACTTTCTTTAGTTTCGCAAAGTTATGATCTGTCCGTACGTTCATTGAAGTCTCTGTTCACTGTAATAAGTTTAGTGTCTGTGTTTTGCGACCGCACCGCAAAGCCGTGCGATTAGTGGACGATATGACGTGCCTCTCCAATGGGAACCGAAAACATTTGATCGCACACAGGAAAACACGTCTGATATATTCTATATGACACTGGTGACAGCATGTGCGTCACATGACAGGAATATGTCGACCCACCTAACTTTTTTCACTTGGCGAATGGGTAAAAATATTCTTCTATCTTGCCCGATTTGGGTTTCCTTGTGGATGTGATAATCACTCCCAAAAAAGTGATGAAAACATAAGAACTTGTCACATAAACTGCAACAAATGAATGCAACAGTTTCACAGTCGCACAGTTTTCAAAAAAATGGCTCTGAGCACTATCGGACTTAACATCTGTGGTCATCAGTCCCCTAGAACTTAGAACTACTTAAACCTAACTAACCTAAGGACATCACACACATCCATGCCCGAGGCAGGATGTGCGCCTAAACCGCTAGACCACCGCGGCCGGCGCGCACAGTTTTCCCTGTGTTCTGTCAAAACATATGTTTTTAACGTTTTCAAATTTTTCCGTGTGTAGACCGTCAAATCCTGCATATGTCCAAGCAAATCTGAACATGTCCTGGAATTTCGGAGAACGAAGTTGATTATATAAAAAATTAAACATTTTACTCGAGGGAAAACTTTAACCAAGGACCTCTGGTTCTACAGTGCCTCACGCTAACCACGGGACCACGGCACTCCTGAAATCAAACTATCCTGGATGTTACCTATCTTTCGCCTGGACTACTCAGTTTGTATATTTTGCTTATTTTTTTCATAGTTCCCCACAACTCCTTCCTGTTTTCTCGATTTATCTGTGTTCAGTTTTTCAAGGCCTATCCACTGTGCCAACTTATAACTACACTACTGGCCATTAAAATTGCTACATCAAGAAGAAATACAGATGATAAACGGGTATTAATTGGACAAATATATTATACTAGAACTGACATGTGATTACATTTTCACGCAGTTTGGGTGCATAGATCCTGAGAAATCAGTACCCAGAACAACCACCTCTGGCCATAATAACGGCCTTGATACGCCTGGGCATTCAGTCAGAGCTTGCATGGCGTGTACAGGTACAGCTGCCCATGCAGCTTTAACACGATACCACAGTTCGTCAGGAGTAGTGACCGGTGTATTGCGACGAGCCAGTTGCTCGGCCACCATTGACCAGACGTTTTCAATTGGTCAGAGATCTGGAGAATTTTCTGGCCTGGCCAGCAGTGGAACATTTTCTGTATTCAGAAAGGCCCGTACAGGACCTGTAACATGCGGTCGTGCATTATCCTGCTGAAATGTGAGGGTTTCGCAGTGATCGAATGCAGGGTAGAGCTACGGGTCGTAACACATCTGAAATGTAACGTCTACTGTTCAAAGTGCCGTCAATGCGAACAAGAGGTGACCGAGACGTGTTACCAATGGCACCCCATACCATCACGCCGGGTGATACGCCAGTATGGCGATGAAGAATACACGCTTCCAATGTGCGTTCACCACGATGTCGCCAAACACGGATGCGACCATCATGATGCTGTAAACAGAACCTGGATTCAACCGAAAAAATGACGTTTTACCACTCGTGCACCCAGGTTCGTCGCTGAGTACACCATCGCAGGCGCTCCTCTCTGTGGTGCAGCGTCAAAGGTAACCGCAGCCATGGTCTCCGTGCTGATAGTCCATGCTCCTGCAAACGTCGTCGAACTGCTCGTGCAGATGGTTGTTGTCTTGCAAACGTCCCCATCTGTTGACTCAGGGATCGAGACGTGGCTGCAATATTCGTTACAGCCATGCGGATAAGATGCCTGTCATGTCGACTGCTAGTGATACGAGGTCTTTGGGGTCCAGCACGGCGTTCCGTATTACCTTCCTGAACCCACCGATTCCATATTCTGCTAACAGTCATTGGATCTCGAACAACGCGAGCAGCTATGTCGCGATACGATAAACGGCAATCGCGATTGGCTACAATCCGATCTTTATCAAAGTCGGAAAAGTGATAGTACGCATTTCTCCTCCTTACTCGAGGCATCACAACAACGTTTCACCAGGCAACGCCGGTCAACTGCTGTTTGTGTATGAGAAATCGGTTGGAAACGTTCCTCATGTTTGCACGTAGTAGGTGTCGCCGCCGGCGCCAACCTTGTGTGAATGCTTAGAAAAGCTAATAATTTGCATATCACAGCATCTTCTTCCTGTTGGTTAAATTTCGTGTCTGTAGCACGTCATCTTCGTGGTGTAGCAATGTTAATGGACATTAGTGTAAATCTGAGGGCGGTGCGATGGGGAGGTTCCCTTGTTAGTAGGTGTTGAAACCCAGGTCAATGCAGCTACCAGTTATGTAGAACCGGCTGGCTATACAATTCTATGTTAATATCTGAATATATTATATGCCTTTGAACAATATCGTCAACCTGAGTTTCGTTATCAATAATAATGATTCGTCCGACCATGAACGCACGTAACTAATGTAGCTGATGTTTCGAAAAACCGAAGTCACATTCGCAATGGATTTTAGGCAGCCGCCGGAAAACTTTCCATAATAGCCGACTGCCGATCTAACTCTGACATATGCCTGGTCACCGTCATTCTATCTCTTCTAAAAGTAAGCCCAAATGACTACCACTACAACTCTAACTACTTTCACCGTTACTGAGAATGTAATAACATTCAGCCCTACCAGTCATAAATTTTTACTATCTGTTCGTCGTAAGAATAATAAATTTGTAAACATGTGCAAAGCTTCAGAACCCTTAACGTCTGCCAATATCCTACAAATTCTGCTGATCGACCGTTTCCGTTGCAAGGGAATGGAATAGCGGTATCTTGTAAAACTTGCCTCTACGTGAGTGCTGACTCTTGCGACTTGCAAGCATAAATGACCAGACAATGGCTCCTGCCTCTTAACTGTCTTTTTATACTGGCTTAGTTCTCCTTCATTGCAGCACGGATATGGTTCGACCTGTGAACGTCCAGTCGATTATTTGAGAGTGAAGTGATATCAGTACACTGGTGTGTACAACTGTTTTACTATAAGGATAGATCGTCGCAACACTCCACTTGTAACTACCAAATTTTATCTACTATCAGATATCTTAGGCGGAACATATTATGTTCCACTTTTAAAACAAAATTAACTACGGGGTTTTCCTGACACTTTGTAACACTTTGTGTTGGTGCGTTTTAGTGAGCCGAGTTTATGAGCGACACGAAACTGATGATAGCTTTACTCGCCGATCCAACTTGAGCTGTTCTGCTTTCGCCTCTTGCCGGCACCTAATTGAGATTAGATGCTGCATATTGTTTGCTCTGCAGGTACCCCACCATTCCGAAACAACCATTCGTCTTCCGGCGTAATGTCTGAACGGTTCGACAGTTTGTTGTATACTCCACACCATGCCGTGATAATGACTGACATGAATTTAACCATATTAAAAGAAAAAGAAGTAGCCTAGTAGCAGGATACAAATCGCCTGTTAGTGTGTCAACCAAATTTACGGCTGTTTGGAGAGAGAGGAACTCTTTGTACATTGTGGGTTTTAAAACAAGTACTTACTAATGCTTAGGAACAGTTACGAAGTATTTCTAATTCTGTACCACTTCATCACTGTAAGCGAGCTTGATTTTAATGCCGTTGGGACTGTGTTGAAGACAATATTCGGTGCTCTGACCACGGCTGAATCTGATCGCTGGGACAAGGTCCTTCACCTGGTTACATTCTTTGCGGCTCAGAATCATGAAATCTTTATACACCAGGATGTATGGCTCACTCACGTTGAAGACAACCTTTTAGCCACTGCTGAGCAAGTATGTAGCTAGTACAGCAATATCAGAAACTTAGAAATTGGATCCATCGTGATTTAATAACTGTACAGAGGGAGTTTTCAAACCTAAATGCTACTTTGGAAGTAACCAAAATCTTTGAGATCTTGCTGTATAACACCCACGCAATGCAGGTGCACGTCGATGCCTTGCATGCAATCATTCAGCTAGGACTGCGATAGAAGCTTAGCCCTAACTTACTGTCAGGAGAAACCTTCTTCCAAACATTAAAAAATATTCCATTTAATTTATCAGCACTCATAGAAATGATCTATCCCATTTGGGACTCAACCTTACCGTATTATTACAATGCTGCCAAGGTAAAGCTGTTACGATCTATAGATGTAATAAATGCGTGGATTTCTCTGCCCGTTATTGGCGCCAGTTGCGAGTTTCAGCAACTCCGCAGACATATATTGTTTGGCAACTGACAGCGTATTTCAAATGGTTCAAATGGCTCTGAACACTATGGGACTTAACATCTGAGGTCATCAGTCCCCTAGAACTTAGAACTACTTAAACCTAACTAACCTAAGGACATCACACACATCCATGCCCGAGGCAGAACTCGAACCTGCGACCGTAGCGGTCACGCGGTTCCAGACTGAAGCGCCTAGAACCGCTCGGCCACGCCGGCCGGCGACAGCGTATTTCCGTTCTTGTTCAGTGTACGAGTGGACGTGGTTGATTAGTTAGGTTTTCTTTTGATGCGGTTGTTTCTATCTTGTTGTAGTTCGTAAGGTTCTTCGTTGTTCGTGTCCGTCCTCTCCAGTTTGTGTTGTTGTTCACGGACCGCTCGGTGAGTCCCGCCGCGCTTTCCCTCACGTCAACCCCGCGACTGTTCCAGTCGCAGTTACAACATTTTTGGCGACGAGGTAAACGGTGGTCGGTGTTTGCATGGAGGCGAGATGTCGTTACATGCACGCCAGCTTAGACTGACTGGCTGAGCTTTTTTCTTTTTTTTTCCTTTATTTATTTTCAATTCCCCCCGAAGGGGGCGGGCTGACAGCAGCTTAGTACGCTGCTCTACAACCTACAGACTTTTATTTTAAAAACGGAAGAAGAAAAGAAACAAGAAAAACAGGCGATAAAACGGTGACGTAAAGTGTAAAATGGCGGAAAAATGCGGAAGGTTAAAACAGAAAGCAAAAGGGGTTGGCAATGTTAATAAAAGACACAGGAATCAGACAAGTGACATAGTACACACATAATTAAAAAACGCGGTGACAGTCTGGTTTCTGTTCGCAAGAGATAAAAAGCACACCCAGCGACAGTATGATGGCCGTTCACAACACTTCCCAAAAAACACAACACAGAACACTCACTGTAAAACACTCACTGTAAAACACTGCACGAAAAGGGCGGCACAAAGATGACACTCCCGAGCCAAAGCCAGATGGGGGGGGGGGCCTGTAGGAGGGGGAAGAACAAGGAGGGAGGAAGGAAAAAAAACGAAAAAGGGGGCGGGAATCAAGGAGGGAGAGGACTAATAAAGGGGGAGAGAGGCAGGGCAGACGTGAGAGGGAATGAGAGGAGGCAGAGGAGGGAAACGCAAAAGGACTCGGTGGAGAGAAGGGGGCAGAGAGAGGGGAGCTGGGGAAAAAAGAGAATGGAAGGGGGGGAGAGGGAGCCCGGAGAAAGGACAGAGGAAAGGAGGGGGAGTGAGGGTCAGAGTTGATAGGAGGGATAAATGGAGGGAGAGAGGGCACTGGCTGAGCGAGAGGCAGGCACTTAAATACATGATCGGGGACGCCGCTATTGGCCGCTGGGACCACGTGTTACACTGTGGCTCCCTCACATTAAACGTGGGCCAGGAGGCGCGTGCTGCCACGGCGTACGGCGCGATGGTGCAGAGACCTCTAGGGGTCTTCGACCTCCATGCTGTCCACCATGGATTCAAAATCCGCGACGAGCGGTACCAGATCTCTCCCCCCTGAAACATGCGCATAGGAGCGCAAATGCCCCAAACGGTGCCTCGCCTGCCCTGGAATCGCAGCCATATCGATTTTGCGGGACCGTTTTTGGGGTCCATGTGGTTACTTATTGTTGACGCCTATTCCAAATACCCATACGTCATCAGCATGGCATCCACCACCACAGAGGCTACACTCGCGGCCCTGGCCCAAGTTCTCGCCATTGAGGGCCTGCCACGCACATTGGTCTCAGATAATGGCCCCCAATTCACGGCGTACTCCTTCCACGACTTCTGTCAGGCCATTGGTATCAAACATATCCGTAGCCCGCCTTTCCACCCTTCATCCAAACGCACTGCGGAGAGGCTTGTCCACACTTTTAAACAACAGTTGACGAAAGCGATCAACACATCTCCAACCACGTTGGCCCTCACTCTGTCGCTGAGCACCTATCGATCTACGCCAATTGAACGACGCAGTCCGGCAGAACTACTTCATGGGTGACAGTCGTGGACCCTGCTCCATTTGCTGATGCCATCCCCCTCCCGCCCCCACTCCCAGCCCTCTCAGCGTTATGCCCCCAGCGCTGCCGTGTGGGCCCACGAGTACGGGCGCAAGGTGGGTTGGACACCCGCCATGGTCGTCGCGGCCCATGGGCGGCGTGTGACGTCAGTGCAGACACTGAAAGGGTTGGAGCGCCGCCATCATAATCAGCTCTCCCCGCGTGCCCCTGCAGGATCGATCCGCCGCCTCCTCCTCCCCTACCTACTTTGGGTGCGGACGTGGTCCGTCACTGCCCCCAGTTGCCATCTCCCGGTGGGCCTGCCGCCGACCCTCCCCGCCCCCAGGTGGGTCAGCAGCTCCCTCCCCCGCAATGAACTCTGGGTCGGCCGTCATGGATACCTCGGGTGTCCCTTCCTCCCCACCAACGGCGGTTGATGAGCCCGGGCTCTTCTTCCCACTGCCGCCCACGTCGGCACCGTCCGGGGCGTTTCGCCCCTGTGCGCAAGTTTCACGGGGGAGGGATCTTGTACCGAGCGCAGCCGATTTTGAATCCGCGCCAGACGGCATGGACATCGAAGACCCCTAGAGGTCTCTGCCCCATCGCGCCATAAGACGTGGCGGCGCGCACCTCCTGGCCCACGTTTAATGTGAGGGAGCCACGGTGGAACACGTGGTCCCAGTGGACAGTAGCGGCGTCCCCGATCATGTATTTAAGCGCCTGCCTCTCACTCAGAGCAGCCTGAGCTAGCGAGGTATGCGCATCGCTGCCGTTGCGCGCTACGCTTACTCGGCCGTTGAGAGCTTGTGAAGAGGTTTCTGTACTGTGGGCGCTGCGGAAAGCAAATTGTCGTGTGTTTTTTCCACAAAGTCTGCAGATTGTCGTCTTCTGCGCCCCACAGCATGGGAAAGAAGTATGCGAAGAGGAAACCTGCTGCTAGAAAGAGTCCTTCGGGTTTGCAAACTCACTGAGTCTGCCGACGAAGCAAGGAAGCCCCGAGAAGACGAGTCGCGGCCTGTCCACCCTTTGTACGTCAAGTGCAAAGGCGGGTGGACAGCGCTGTTCTACACTATGACGAACTGCACCAAGAAAGAGGTGGTCTACGAGTCTGTCGATACAGACTCGCTGATCTGCATTCGAGCTGCAAACGTGGCCGACCACAGGAGCTGCAAACGTGGCCAATCACAGGGCGATCAAGGTCGCAGTGACCGACCACATTGTCGACGTGCCGCCAGCGCGTGAGAAGGCACCTTCTCTAGGAAGGAAGAAGACGACCAAGGCACTCCTGAGGGGATTACCTTGGTGCTGTGACGAGGCAGCGGTCCGGGAAGGGCTGCTGCGAGCTGGGTTTGGTAATGCAACCGCAAGGTTGCACAAACGGACCAACAAGATGAGGGCGCCGCTCTATGCCGTGACTGTGCAAACGGCCAACGGCGAGAGCGACATCTTCGACTTGCGGAAGTTAGTGGGCTTCCCGGTGACGACAGAGGCTCTCCTGACCGTCATGGACCACCATTCCCAGTGCTTCAGGTACCAGGGTGAGGGCCATGTTGCGAAGTATTGCCGCAACGCATGTTCTGCATGTGTCCGGTGTGGCGGCCCGCAACCGTGCCGAAGGCGGCGAGGCGGCCGCGGTCGCACCGACGCAGCGGAAGAAGAGAAGACGACGTCGGCAACGACGAAGGGCGCAGACAAGCCCGGCGCAGCTGAGGGACAGCGCGGAAGCAGCTCCACCTGCCAGGAGAGGGGGCGACCGCCCGGATAGAGATGGGGCCCCTCCACGCCCGCACCAACGTGGTGACCAAACCAAAAGTTCGACTGTCACCTCCGTAAACATGTTAGTTATCTAGTAGGTGGATCACAGGATGCTGGGCTGTGATGTTGTCCGTGCGCCTGGGTAAGGCTACGCATTAACACGGTCCATCAGGTGATAGATAGTGGACGAAACGCGAGTGAGGGTAGCGATTTGAAGATCAGAGGGAAAAAAGTGCCATGGCTCGTGCCGTGGGAAAAAATCCTCTGCGACAGTGGGATGGGTAGTAAGAGCAGTAGTGGCTTACTAGCTGCGATAGCTCATGCAAGGTTGGATTTGTTAGTATAGGTATCATGCATCATTACCGTGACAGGCGATGGCGATGTGTTCCAGTTGCTGCGGCTGCTACTTTCCTGGAACAATCAAGATCGTTATACAGTAGTGGGAGATCGGTCATAGATCATCTCACTGTGTGGGGGATGTGTGGAGCTTGTTTGCATGCAGTGTACGGTACGGCTTCCCTGTCTGGTGCCGATGGGCAGTCAGGATGCAGCTTGCGCCCCCGAGACGAACTGTGGCCTCGAACTCGGCACCGCCGTGAAGGAGGCCACTGCAGCCCTCAAAGCCGCCATGGCGGCAGAGAGGGCTGCCTTCACAGCCGCCGTGGTTGCAGAGAAGGAAGAGGCCTCGAGGCAATTGCGTGCAGTCTTCGCCCAAGGCCTCCGTGCAGTAGTACCTGCGAGCACTCCTGCGACCTCGCAGAAGGACGCTCGCGTGCCTGTCCCAGCGGCTGCCCCAGCAGCACCGCAGGTGGAAGGTGCAACGAAGACAACCGCCGCCCCAGCTGCAGCGGCAGCGATGCCGACCGCCGCGGGGGCGGCCCCCGCAAGGGATCGAGAAGACAGAAAGGCAGCCTCGATCGCACGAGCACGAGCGAACAGCCTTCTCCGACGCTGAAGCGGCGCAGCTGTCTGAACAAGCGGAGCTGTTCGAGGCTCAGGTGCAGAAGAGCTGCGCCGTGCAGTAGAGGAGGACGCAGAACGGCGGCCGGCCACCGCCGTTCTGCACCAGCCTCATGATGCTGTGTCAAGTCACTGAAGACACGGCGCAGTAGAAGGCGTAATAGCAACCCATGTGTTGCCGCACTGAATTCCTTTGTTACAGGGGGGAAGCCACTGCAGCAAGCCCAGGAGACTCCACACGAGCCCAGCCGCAGCACCCGGACTGACCCAGTTTTAACGAACACGCAGCGACATAGTTAACGATGCACGATACCTCACACTAACTTTACCTCACCTTGCATGCTCTGTCGCAGCTAGCGAGCCGCTACTGCCCTTACTACCCGTTCTGCAGTCGCAGAGGTTTTTTTCCCTAGGCGCTTGCCTTGGCACTTTTTTTCCTCTATTCTTACAACCGCTACCCTTCGATCGTTTTCGACCACTTCTATCTCCTGATGGACCATGTAAATGAGGGTCCCCATCCTTTATAAAAACAGCCAGTCAGTCTAATCTTGGCGAGCATCTAACGACATCTCGGCTCAGACAGCGTATTTTCTTGTGACTCTGTTGTTTATATCTTGCTGTTGTTCGAAAGGTCCTTTGTTGTTCGTGTCCGTGCACTCCCGTTTGTGCTGTTGTTCGCTGGCCGCTCCTTGGGTCCCGCCGCGCTTTCCGTCACGTCAACCCCGCGACCGTTCCGGTCGCAGTTACAACACGTATCCTACCGTATCAGCAGTGCACTGGTGTCTAGAATTGTGAAATTGCATTTTTTTTTCTTTTGAGAAACTAAAGCGTAGAACAACTTACTGCATTCGGTACCACGGCCAGCTGTAGAAGCCTAGCCTTCTGTAATCCACTGATGAAGGGCAAATTACATTTGATCGTGTCACTGCGCACATAGCTGAGTGAAATATGCAGTAAACGAGTACTACCTGCATATACCAGTTATCCCTAGTGGACGAGGATATTATCAGCGATTTCAGATCGTCAAAACCAGCTGTGCTTAAGCAAAAGCCGTCAGGGAACCACCATATTGAAAGGCATTTTGAACATTGTGCTATTCAAGCATGGCACTCCTCTATGACTCAGCATTAGTAGATAAAATGTTTATATGTATTAGTTTGTTTCCCTTGGGTAATTTTGTCCTCTTGCGTATTTTGTTATATGGGGGAACGTTATATTTTACTTGGTCGTGGACCAAACCAACAACTTGGGATGTAACATTTAATATTAGCCTCATTGGGAAGTACGTGAATTAAGTTTAAGAAAAAAGAAACAATATTATAAGGTTTATTCGAATAGATCAGTTCATTATGGATGAATAATCAGTCTGTAATCTATCTATCTATAATTTCTGACATTATAACTTTCATAAAACAAACGATAAAGTTCACAGGATAAGTGATGAATCGTGGTGTTGTCCAGAGATCGCGGTACCACACCGTAGTCGGCAACGCGAATCGATATCACAGACGTTAACGTGCTCTCGTTGCAATCTGCAGTGATGTGTGGGAGGCGCTACTGAAGACCACGCCTCCATTCTCACCATGCTGAGATCAATGTATATAGTGTCAAGCACGCAAGAGCTCACTCACCCCAGTTCGAGGCCTCAGCTACAGCAGTCGACATCATAGTGTATATCCAATGAGTTGTTAAAGTGTGAGATGAACTTGTATTGTTTTTGTCGGCCGCTGTGGCAGAGCGGTTCTAGGCGCTTCAGTCCGGAACCACGCTGCTGCTACGGTCGCAGGTTCGAATCCTGCCTCGGGCATGGATGTGTGTGCTGTCCTTAGGCTAGTTAGGTTTAAGTAGTTCTAAGTCTAGGGGTCTCATGACCTCAGATGTTAAGTCCCATAGTGCTTAGAGTCATTTGAACCATTTGTACTGTTGTAAACACTGAACATTGTACCTCAAGAAAGCAGTTAGTAATAAGCGCACCAAGTGATGCTTTCATAGTCAATGACTGCTGTAAATTATCAAGCAATCCTGTGACAAAGAACTGTGTCAGAATTAAGTAAATTCATTTATGTAATAAAGTGAACTAGTATTTCACGTGTTCTAGTTTGATGAGCTTCCTCCCAGAACAATAAAGAACCCACAGTTATGGCTGGATGGAGGTAGTTTCGTCCGGCCACAACACGAATGTTACCAATTGTATTATACCCCCCTGTTGTATAGAAATACCCCCACGAGCCGTCACTGATATGTAACTTTGATGGAGTGTTAGAGTCTCCCCTAACCGACTAGATCAGACAGCGACGCCTGTCTGCCATCACCGGCAGCCTCAGCACTGTCGTTCCCGACCACAATACCCCTGCCCCTTGGCAGACCTCGCGCTGTCCTTGCCTTCTCAGCACACATTCGCTGCACATGTATCCGTCTCCACGCCCCTATGCCAGCGCGTCGCCAATAAGAATCATCACTTATTGTACTACTTTCCTAAAGATAAGAATTTGTGTCCTTACGCTCTTTACTGCATTAAGAAGTTTTTAAATTATGTGGCACCTCGTAGCAAGCGCTACACTTCGAAAGAAGCATTTTCAGTCATTCAAATACCATCTTTGCAATTTTGGGATCAGTAACCTGCTCCTGCGGAGTGGGGATGGAATGTGCAAGGTTTGCAGATTGAATGGCAAATGTTTATTTCAATAAAAAATTTAATTTTTCAGTGTTTTGGTCTTTCAATAGCCGAGCTGTATTTCAAGGAAGAACTGTGGTTAGGTACGGGCTGGCTCGGTACCGTCTGTCTCCGGATATCGCCGCCAACATACGCCTTGTGAACGTGCATACTATTCCCACAAGGACTAAAGCTGAAGAGGTGGCGCTTAGGTGAAGCTTCGCTGATGAGAGAACGCTTCTAAAAATTTCTCCAACAGCTGAGAAGAGAGGTGCGTTTGATCACGTGTGGACCGCAGAGTGGCTGGCGAGAGTAGGCAGCCAGTTTTCGAACCGATCAGACGTGCCTCTCACATTCCTCTGTCAAGCGAAATGCCCCTCAAGCTATTAGTAGAGTCCCAAGCGCCACTTATAGCCCTTAAAGGCAGGGACTCGTACTGTTAACCAGTAAACAGATTGTAATAATACTTAGAAAGTAAATTTTCTATGCAAATACACATTTTTTCAATGTAATAATGCCTATTGACATTAACAGACTAAAAGTATGGTAAATTAGAATGTCGGTGGTGTTTGTGGCAGGATTCTAGCACGAGCCACTTACGAGATGAAAAGTTTCGACACCGACACTTGTTTGTGCCATTCAGTCTGCGTAGTTGCTAGGTACGATGTTGTTCAAATGGTTCAAATGGCCCTGAGCACTATGGGACTTAACAGCTGTGGTCATCAGTCCCCTAGAACGTAGAACTACTTAAACCTAACTAACCTAAGGACATCACACACATCCATGCCCGAGGCAGGATTCGAACCTGCGACCGTAGCAGTCGCGCGGTTCCGGACTGCGCGCCTAGAACAGCGAGACCACCGCGGCTGGCTACGATGTTGTTACGTTTGCTTACAGTGTGCTTGTGTGTTCCTTGATTGCACTGTGCGTTGGTAGTTAGTTAGTGTGTGACAGTCCAAGTAATAGGTCGTAAGTGGATGGTGCGATTTACCTATGAATAAAACGCCGACATGCTCATGGTGTTTATGTTATGTCTTCCTTTACAAGCTGTGTGGTCCTTTGGTGGATCCAGGAGAGAGCAACATGTGCCATTCATGAACAGAGAATTGAGATATTAATTTATTCTACATCAGATGGCAAAATAATACAAAACTTTGTTACTCCATTTGCAGTGTCAGTTGCTAACAGCAGATTTGAACGTCGAAAGATTTCTACACTACTGGTCATTAAAATTCCTACACCACGAAGGTGACGTGCTACAGAAGAGAAATTTAACCGACGGAAAGAAGATGCTATGATATGCAAATGATTAGCTTTTCAGAGCATTCACACAAGGTTGGAGCCGATGGCGAGACCTACAACGTCCTGACATGAAGAAAGTTTCCAACCGATTTCTCATACACAAACAGCAGTTGACCGGCGTTGCCTGGTGAAACGTTGTTGTGATGCCTCGTGTAAGGAGGAAAAATGCGTACCATCACGTTCCCGAGTTTGATAAACGTCGGAATGTAGCCTATCGCGATAGCGGTTGATCATATCATATCGCGACATTGCTGCTCGCGTTGGTCGAGATCCAATGACTGTTAGCAGAATATGGAATCGGTGGGTTCAGGAGGATAATACGGAACGCCGTGCTGGATCCCAACGGCCTCGTATCACTAGCAGTCGAGATGGCAGACATCCGCATGGCTGTAACGGATCGTGCAGCCACGTATCGATCCCTGAGTCAACAGATGGGGACGTTTGCAAGACAACAACCATCTGCACGAAGAGTTCGACGACGTTTGCAGCAGCATGTACGGAGACCATGGCTGCGGTTACCCTTGACGCTGCATCACAGATAGGAGCGCCTGCGATGGTGTACTCAACGACGAACCTGGGTGCACGAATGGCAAAACGTCATTTTTTCGGATGAATCCAGGTTCTGTTTACAGCATCACGATGGTCGCATCCGTGTTTGGCGACATCGCGGTGAATGCACATTGGAAGCGTGTATTCGTCATCGCCATACTGGCGTATCACCTGGCGTGATGGTATGGGGTGCCATTGGTTACACGTCTCGGTCACCTTTTGTTCGTATTGACGGCACTTTGAACAGTTGACGTTACATTTGAGATGTGTTACGACCCGTGGTTCTATCCTTCATTCGATCCCCGCGAAACCGTACATTTCAGCAGGATAATGCACGACCCCATGTTGCAGGTCCTGTACGGGCCTTTCTGGACACAGGAAATGTTCGACTGCTGACCAGGCCAGCACATTCTCCAGATCTCTCACCAATTGAAAAGGTCTGGTCAATGGTGGCCGAGCAACTGGATCGTCACAATACGTCAGTCACTACTCTTGATGAACTATGGTATCGTGTTCAAGCTGTATGCACAGCTGTACATGTACACGCAATCCAAGCTCTGTTTGACTCAATGCCCAGGCGTATCAAGGCCGTTATTACAGCCAGAGATGGTTGTTCTGGGTACTGATTTCTCAGGATCTATGCATCCAAATTGCGTGAAAATGTAATCACATGTCAGTTCTGTTATAATATATTTGACCAATGAATACCCGTTTATCATCTGCATTTCTTCTTGGTGTAGCAATTTTAATGGCCAGTAATGTAAATCTGTAAATGTTATTCAACTCGCAAACACACTCAAACAAAAAAAAGGGGTTGGGCATGAACGTCAGAACTTAAGTACACCCACCACTGGAGCTCCGAAGAGGGGATGACTGCATCTCATTGGCAGCGGCGTAATTGTTCGTGGCGGCACCCTCGTGCCGCTGTGGCGGCTGCAGGAGTCGTTGGGGCGTTACTGGCGGCGCGCTTATTTGAAAGGGCGGCCGAGTGGATAGCGTCCGATACCAGACCCCTCCCAATCCAACTTGGAAGGTACGGGGGCAGGTCCGTAGCATGGATAGTGATGAGGCTGGTTGCTTGGCTGGGGGAAAAGCAGACCAACCCGCACCTCGACATTGCGTCTTCCGAGCGCTAGAGAAGCTGCATGGAAATCCAGTCGCCGCACTCATTCGACGGCACAGGTAGGTGCATGGAGAGTGCTGCAGTGTGCCGGCGGTGACGGCATCGATGTCCATAGGAGAGGCGATCTGCGGCGTTGGCGGCAGCGGTGGCGCAGGTGGGCAGATGGAGACTTTCAACGGTGATACGGCCGCGGGTGGAGGCACCCGCTCAGTAAACTGAGTAAGAGGCTGCGTCACCCGACCGAACGTCTTGTGGTGAAGAAATCTGAAACAGTTAGATCTACGGCAAGATCACCGAATTCACGGAGCCGTAGCTGGTTTTGATGGCGGCGACGCGAGCCTGTGCTGCGCTCTGCCAGCTGATCTGAGAACAACGTCGGATTCCCATAAATGTGGCTTGTTGTACACTCGACATTGGCCTGTAACCGTCAGATGAAACTTCGTGGTGAAGTCTGAAGGTGGAGCAGAGGGTAACGACGAAGCAAATGCACCGAGGTCCGATGGCGTCTCCCATGCAAACGTTCTGTCAGCGAAATGTCAGACAAAGTACGATATGAACTCACAAGCATCCTCGCGTGAATGTGAAGCTCGAAGTTTTTACATCTGCATCTTGAACGCTCGAACGAAACTTTCGGCCTCACCACTAGACTGTGGCAGGAGTGGTGCTACCCTGAAGTGACGTATTCCATTGTGTTTGTAGAATTGCACAAATTCCTTGGAAGTAAAATAAGGTCCAATGTCAGAAACATTTTTTTGTAGCAAACCCTCGAGAGAACGTACGGAAACGAGCACCTTCATAGTGCTGGTGGCATTCGTCGAATGCACTGTGATAACAAAAGGGTATTTGCTGCAGGAATCTACGATAATCAGCCAATGGGTTTGTCAAAAGGGGTCAGCAAAGTCTATATGGAGGCGTTGCCATAGTGTATCAGAATGGAGAAAAATTCCTGGCTCGGAGCTTCCTGATTTTCCGTACAACGCGACATTGTACCGTCACACGTTCTGTTTGCTCATTTTATCCAAGCCACGTACAATGTTTGGCAGGCCAGCTGGTTAGTGCGAACTGTTCCCCAGTGACCTCCATGCAGAAGACTCTTGTCTGTTCGTTAGGGTTGTGAAGCAGACTCACATCATTCAGAAGAGATCAACTGTTACGGCGCACAAAATATCTTCGCACTAACGGGTCGGGAATACATTTCAGAGAGTGAATGTAACTTTTTAACAACCGTAGTGATAGTCATACTCGGTGGCTTGTGCAATCCGTCGTGAATCAACAGGAAAAGAATCCAGTGCTTGCGAATCAGAAGTGCCAATACGTAAGGAAGAAGCTCCGATACGTCGAATGCTGTATCTGCGCCGACAGGTAATCGGGACAGTGTGTCGGCGTTCGTGTGTTGCCCCGTTGGGCGATACAGAATTTGATACTGGTAATTTCACAGTAATAGCGACCGACGTCGAAGCTTTTGTGCCCTGCAGCCGGGAAGTTGTTTCGACAGATGAAACAGTGCAGCCAAAGGCTTATGTTCCGCGACCAGGTAAATTTTCTGCCATACAGGTGATGATGAAATTGGGTGACATCATATAATATAGCCAAGGCTTCCATCTGCAGGTGATTATAATTAATCTGAGCACTCTTCAAAGTTTTTGAAGTAAACACGATGGAAATGTTCTGTTTTGCCAGTTTTGTGGGATAAAACTGCCCCGATGCCACGGTACGAGGCATCGACTCCAAGCACAACTGGTTGGAGCGCATCGTAGCACATACGGCAAGGTTGGCGAAGCACTGTATTTTTCAGCCTTTGAAAATCTTAGTCACAAACTTTTGTCCAATGGAACGGAACATTTTTACATCTGAGGCGGTTCAGAGGCGCGGCAGTTTGCGCCGCATTAGGAATGAATTTTACGTAGAAAGTCAATTTACTAAGAACATCCTGCAGTTCACCTAAATTATTCCAAGATGGCAATTGCTGAATTGCTTGCAAATGTTTCGTCGAGGAATAAGAAGCATGGGCGTCTATGATATGTCCTAATTATTCAACCGCTGTGTTGATAAAAGAACGTTTCTACAAGTTACATTTGAGGCCCATCTCAGTTAAAACTTGAAAATGGCAATCCATATTTTTAACGTGTCGTTCCGGTGTTTGTATGGAGACGATTACGTCGTCAAGAAGAACAAAACAAGAAGGCACTTTGGAAGTTACTTGTTCGAGAAATTTTTCAAACAACATGAGTGCGGAAGCGTAACCCATCAAGTTTCAAATTAAGTTCTTCCGATAACGCACGCACAGTTACATGGCGGTCTTATTGGAGTAATTTCCTTACACGTTCCACATTTGCATCGGTACGTGCGGAAGAAGGGTGACCGGCTCTCGGATCGTCTTGCACTAAACCTCTGCCTTCACGAAACCTTTCGTTGCCTCTTGGAAAACGACTTCTTGAAAGTGCCTCGCCTGCATATGCTTGCTTAATCATTGTTCGAGTTTCGCTAGGGATTTTCGCGATCTTAACACAGAACTTAATGTTCATTCTTTAGTCACAGTCAGCCTCCACTGTGCCACCTTCTCTAGTGTGACAATAACCCAACAGTGTGCTGCTAAGCAAATCCCTGTCATCTAATGAGTTTCCGGGAGAAAATTGCCCCAAGTCATTTCAAGTACGCACACATATTATGTAATATAAAAACAACATTTGTTCCTTTTTAGTATTGCAAACTCAGAAATAAAAAACATCTGTGCTGGAACTTTACTGACAAAGGGAGCAAGTAAAGGATGTCGGCATTTCAATCTGGGGCTACGATATTGGTTGTTCATTGAACGAAGTGCAGTTATCCGACGTTCTTACAAGTTTTCCAGTAATGCTTCGCCTTAGCGAGCACCATTTTAGCGGGAAGCAGATAATACATCATGCTCTGTACTAGAAAAATATAATCGCTGATACTTATTACCAATTATTGATTTTTATTACGAATGATTCAGGCCTACTTCAAGTTATGCACAAAAACAAATTTTGAGGAAAACTGCAATATTTAAAATACGGAAATGTGCTCAACTGGAGACAGATTTGCTGATCGAACAGGTCAAGGCAACATGTCGACAGCGGTACGTGGGGAGCGTTATGTCGTTGAAAAACAGCCCCTGGAATGCTGTTCATGAATGGCAGCACAGGTCCACTCACCAGACTCACATATAAATTTGTAGTCAGGATGTGTGGAAACCACAAGAGTGCTTCTGCTGTCATACTTAATCGCACCCTGGACCTTAACTCCCTGTGGAGGTCCAATGTGTTTAATACGTAGACAGGTTGGTTGCAGGTCAACAACCGTCATCTCTCTAATCACCACTCGGCCATCATTGCTCTGCGACAGAACCAGTTTTCATCAGAAGACACAACAGACTTCCATCTCGTTCACTAATGACTTCTCGCTTGATACCACTGAAGTCACAAATAGCGGTGGTTCAGTTTCAAGGGTTCGCACACTACAGGGCGTCTGGCATGGCGCTGTCCTCGAAATAACCGATTTCTAACAGTTCGTTGTGTCACTGTTGTGCCAACTACTGTTCAAACTGCTGCTGCAAATGCTGTATCATGCACCAGATTCATACGCCAAACACAGTGGGCTCCCCTCTCGGTAGTGCACACGTGGCCATCCAGAGGCTGCTCTTATTGCGACCGTACATTATCGTGATCACTGCTGCCAGCAGTCACGTGCAGTGGCTACATTCCTACCAAGTCTTTCTGCAGTGTCACAGAAGGAACATTCAGCTATTACATGACCACATTCAAATTCAGTGAGGTGTTGATAATGGCGTGTTTGTCGCCTTAAAGGCATTCTTCACTAACATCAACTCATAACATCCAATCTCAAAGATAACTAACGCACGACCTTACAGCGTCTATCAAATGGTTCAAATGGCTCTGAGCACTATGGGACTCAACATCTTAGGTCATAAGTCTCCTAGAACTTAGAACTACTTAAACCTAACTAACCTAAGGACGTCACACACATCCATGCCTGAGGCAGGATTCGAACCTGCGACCGTAGCAGTCCCGCGGTTCCGGACTGCAGCGCCAGAACCGCTAGACCACCGCGGCCAGCAGCGTCTATCCAAACAAATCTTATTTGCATCCACATAGTGTCGCTACTAGTGCCACTCTTATGCGAGTGGCCCTAAATTTGGGTAGACGTAAGTATTGGAGTAAAGACGGTACCACCCAATTTTGATATCAAATTGCTATCGAAATAATTAATTGATCAGTCAGTTAAACACCCCACCCTGGATGATATCATGGGTTTTCATCAGCTGGCACATGTCCTCCCGCCCCCTCCCACTCTCCTACCCCCACCTTCCTAGCCCCCACTTGCCCTATTGGTGGGAATTTCGAATTTTGGTGGGAATTTCAAATTTTGATGGGAATTTCAAAAATAGCGGAAATTTCTTTGTCGCAAGGGTTTTCCGATGTCCCATCCCATCCCCCCTACCCCTCCCCGCCCCCAACCAGTGAACTGGTCAGAAATTCAAAATGGCAGGTGCCCTTTCCCTCACTCGAATTCCAGTCCTTCTGGGTGGAGAGACCAATTTCACAGGCCCTACATGGGGAAACGGTCAATCTCTGACTAGCTGCAGGGGAGGAAGGTTAGGTTAGTGTGCAATATTTATGTTGGGTGGGAAACTGAAATAAATATCGCTCCTAACTACGCAATTAATCATAAAGGTCAGGCCTAATTACACATTTATATGCATAACGCTACACAACAAGCATCTAAAATCGCAATACACCTCAAAAATTGAAGATGTCATACAACTTGTGTTATCCTGCTGGGAAGAAAATTCACAACACCACACGACACCAGTAACAGATTTACTCAGAATAAATGGAAACGCTACATAGGATGATCCCGTTATCTACAAATCGAAATAAATATCTCTGCTCCACTTGTGAACTGGCAGTAAAGAGGCTGGTGTGGAGGCTACTATCATTATTTTTGGTGGGAAATATGCTGAACTGATGAGATGTTTGTGTTGGACAGAGAGGGCCCCGCGGGGTAGTCACGCGGTCTAAAGGCGTCTTGTCACGGTCCGAGCGGCTACCCCCGTCGGAGGTTCGAGTCCTCCCTCGGGCATATGTGTGTGTGTGTGTGTGTGTGTGTGTGTGTGTGTGTGTGTGTGTGTGTTGTCCTTAGCGTAAAGTCAGATTACGTAGTGCGTAAGCATAGGGATCGATGACCTCAGCAGTTTGGTCCCATCAGACCTTACCGCAAATTTCCAATTTGGACAGAGAGGAGTTTAATAAGTGTTTTACATGTAAGCACACAGCTGAGAACTGTGTCTGTACCCTCCTAAACGAAGAATGGAAGGAGGTGACAACTATTGCTGTGCTGGAACTATTCGTATTTCTGAAATGGCCGGTCAATCTACAGTGCAGGAGACTACTTTGCACACCCACAGCCATCCCTTTTTACCAGTCACATATGTCACTGCTTGACGTCGGAGTTAACTACAGATGCCTCTCGCTCAACAAACACCCTGGTGCTCAAAATTTAAATAAATGGTGGGGTCTTTATTTCTCGACAGCTTCGTCCTATTGCACAGCCCCTGATAGACCACCTTGGTATAGCTGCTGTGTAACTTCTACACTGATAAATAGCAAGAATGGTTACTACAGCAAACCATTACTGAAGTGTTAGGAAGGCCAATACACGCTACCACAACTCATGTTAAGTGCTTCGCTGTTCTAATAACACATCAAAATTCTCGTGAAAAGCCGGCCGCGGTGGTCTAGCGGTCCGGAACCGCGCGACTGCTACGGTTGCAGGTTCGAATCCTGCCTCGGGCATGGATGTGTGTGATGTACTTAGGTTAGTTAGGTTTAAGTAGTTCTAAGTTCTAGGGGACTGATGACCACAGAAGTTAAGTCCCATAGTGCTCAGAGCCATTTGAACCATTTGATTTCTCTCGTGAAAAACACCACCACTCTTAAACAACGATTCATAATGCATCACATGAACTGGGAATTGAAAAAGTCATTGTAAGAACACGACTACCACAAAAACCGACCCCAAAAGATCTCACTGGGAAAGAGTGGTGGCAGCTGCATGTTTGTTCTCCTCGATGAGTAGTCACAAACTAACTATCTTGGAGACAGTCTTACCTCCCTTCCTACCATCGCCCATCCCTCCGTCTCCTCACCATAGGTAGGAGTACAAGCCTGTTCTATCCTGTAGCGGCAGTGACATACTGTCTCCAGTCTGCCGAAATTAGTCACAGATGGACAAATGATGCAAGAACAGGGTTAAAAATAATTCTCAGAAAGACTGGTCAACCCCCCCTGGAACAACAACGAAATTCTGGAGAACTCTCCACAATGGTTTTCCTAATGCCTGCTGCCAGCCGCCACCGCCATCCACCACCCTCCACCAACTACCATAGCTGAGAGCAGTCTTTGCAGTTGTCGCCAGAGGGATTGTCTCCTGCTGACCACATGGCTGGCGGTGGTCAGATTATCGATGCTGACAAAAGCTACATATACACAATAGGCCGCAACTCTAGCAAGCCACAGAACAAAGTGAGATAAATGACGTGTGTCCTGAGTGTTGTTTGTTTAAAAGAGCAGTTGCGACTGGTAATGGGGCACACCCCCAAACAAGCAGTAGCACACTACGTATACACCGTTGTGAGAGAGAGAGAGACATTTCAGTGCAACAGATATATTTAACGCCAATGAACTTGCTATAAGCGAGCGTCTATTAAAAAAACGCAATCGGACGATAATAACTCTTCTCTTCCCACGAAAATAGGTGTAGTCCATTTGCTTTGTTTTTACGAGAAAAATCAGTATTTTTTACATTCGACTGCAGGATACAGTTCACGTCTCTCTCTCTCTCTCCCTCTCTCTCTCTCTCTCTCTCTCTCTCTCTCTCTCTCTCTCTCTCTCTTCCTCCCTCCCTCCCTCTCTACATCCCTTATTCTCTGACATCCAACGACGTGAAAAACAAAAACAAAAAAAAAAAACTACAGCACTACCACCGATTACAAATCAGCAAACTGCAGAGGTCGGAGATCTATAGCGATACATCTGACTGATGTATCAAATTATCTTACATATCCTATACATGTCTGTCCTGCATAAAATCGAAAAAAATTGACTATTTTGCTGCAAAAAACTACCGATCACTGCACAATGTCCTCGGTATTTCGAAACTTTTATCAAAGTAAGGAAAAAAGAACAATTTGGACACTGAAGAAAGATACATACAGTCTCATGAAACACGGTTTTTTTTTCAGTTTGATGGACAAAATTAGATGGTTTGAGAGCATCCCAACATTCAAATCAGTGTCCATCAACAAATTGTCATGCTCCTGTGTATTGCAGACGTTTCACACATGAAAGAACGCTGGCTTTGAAACTATCTGTTCACATGTTGCGAAAACCTCACTCTTTTTACATTTGGCAAAAACAAGTTATAATTCAAGAGTACGTTGTTACCTTTTACACTGTGACAGGTCCCGTTTTTCCAATGAAATGACATAACACGTTAGTGTTTGCAAAACAAATAACAAATCGTGAAAGCATGCTTTGTATTAGAACCTCCTAATTTCGCCTAGTAGAGAATCCTATACGATCCCTCCGATTCATCGAAAAAAAAAAAATACTATCTGTGTGCTGACATCTGACATTTTTTCTCCATACCTTGCCTCTACCGACCGGTGTGTAAAATTTCAGTTATCCATACTTGAAGAAGAAGACCACACCCAGCAGACCACCATTCTCAATGTCAGCAAATTTTTGTGTGGTAGTTTCGTATTCCATTTTGTCATCACAGAACAGCCTGTTTCACACAATCTACTCACATGTCGGGAAAAATTCTATCATTTCTAAGTTCCACAAAGAGATATAATTCAAGTGGTGTCTACTTTATAATAAGAGGTTACGAAGTAAGAAATAACACAGGACTTATAGTAAAACATATTTTTAAGTACACAATTCGTGAAGTAAATCCAATTTACTATGGAAACGGAGAGTAATGAGCAACTGAGTTTTCTGGATGTGTATGTGATTAAACGACGGGACACAACGTCGGGCCATAAGGTGTATAGAAAGGCCACACATACTGATCGTTATCTGCATAAAGATTCAAACCATCACCCTAGACAAGAAAGAGGTGTAATAAAAACCTTGGTAGTCAGGGTGTACAAAATTTGTGAATCTGTTTATTTAATAGATGAGATTGAACATCTATGGTCGACTTTCGTGAAGAATGGCTATTCTAGCAAAGAGATAGATCGATGACTTCGCAGAGAATCAGGAGCGATGACGAACAACAGCCGCCCAACGGCAAGGTTTCCCTTCCGTTCATTAGTAAGGTCACAGATCGTATTGGGAAAGTGTTAAGCAAGTATGGAGTGGAAACTATTTTCAGAGCCACCAGGAAAATAAAGAATTCACGACATCCTTTGGCTACACCGGAGATATATAAAATTCCTCGTGGCTGTGGACAGGTTTATATCGGTACCTCAAAGAGAAGTGTTAACACCCGTCTTTTTGAACATAAGAGAAATTGCCGCCTGGGTCACACGGATAAATCGGCCGTAGCAGAACATGTTTACTGGGAAGGTAATCATGAAATAAAATTCAGCGAGACAAGCGTCATATCAAAAACCTCCCATTATTATGCGCGCATGTATAGAGAGGCTATTGAGATTGATAAACACCGTAATAATTTTAACAGGAAAAAGGAAGGTGTTAAACTGGATAAAATTTGGATGTCAGCGTTCCACCGGTAGCATGACGATCGATTAATTTCAATCAAGAATGTTGGCATTACCAGAGAGCCGACTCAACGTGACAGACAGAGGCACCCCCTGCACGGCCTATATAATCTGCGCTTCCTCGAGTGGTGAGCCGACGCCACTTGATACACAGTGGCGCTCTCTGTACCGCCTATATAATCAGCACTTCCTCGAGTGGTCTTCGCAGTTCGCCGCTCGGAGGACGTCTACCGCAGTCGAAGACTAAACGTCACGGGACAGTTTTATACATCGACCACGGCCTATCAGCCCTGAAGTTTTAAGTGAAGATTTTATAGTGTCTCTCTTCCGATATATCGAAAAACATATGCCGTCAGTGTGCTGACATCAACAATAATTTCTCCATAACTCACTTTCACAAACCTACAAGTGTATGTGTAAAGTTTTGTCACCTGTGTGGGAAAGAAGACTATATCCAGCAGACTATCACTCGAAATAGACGATTCTTGTCTTACAGCGACAGGTAATGGATATCCAGGCGTTCTGTCCCGAGAGGCCAATAGCACTACATCCTCCTATTAGACATGTACATGATCACCGTTACGATGTTGACCATCCCCATAAGGTGCTGTTCACAACACGCATGAGGTATTTGAAACACAAAAAGGTACCGTTATCTTATTGACGAAGAATTAAATGTGTCAGGCATCGCAGCATATGGAAATAGGGTGAGTCTGCAGCATTGAGGAACGTCTCCTAACAGTTGTCTGAAGGTGATGACCTCTACATTTAATCCCATATTCCACAGTGACCAGTACCAGATGTCCAGTGTTCCGCTAAGGCACTCTCCATCTCAAACAAGTATTGTCAGTCAATCATTATGCAGTAACCAATAGTGTACCAGTGGATGGACGGGATGGAGAAGAAGCCGGCCGGGGTGGCCTGGCGGTTCTAGGCGCTACAGTCTGGAACCGCGCGACCGCTACGGTCGCAGGTTCGAATCCTGCCTCGGGCATGGATGTGTATGATGTCCTTAGGTTAGTTAGGTTTAAGTAGTTCTAAGTTCTAGGGCACTGCTGACCTCAGAATTTAACTCCCATAGTGCTCAGAGCCATTAGAACCATTTGATGGAAAAGACAATGTCGATACGAAACAATGTACTGTAATAAGCACCGTAGTTGATAGTGCAATCGGTTTTACAGTTTTTCCGTAATTTCAACGCCAGCCAATGACACAGCAGGATTCTTCTCAGTTTCTGTGTCATCAATAAAACATCCCTCCACTACTTCGTGGGTCATATACACCAAAGTATACCAGAGAGGGACCTATACCGACGCAGTACGTCATCTGCATATTTCTAGCACGTCGATCATAGTGCGGAATTAACGATTATGACTGGCCCTCACTCCCTATGTGGATGGGAGTCATAGAGTATTCTCGCATTCGTAGGATAAAGTTGTAGACTGAAAGATCACAGTGGATTGTCCTTGATCAACCCCTCCCCCCCTCCCTCCTGCAGCACTGTCACCGATTTAATTTGCAAACTGACCGGAAGTAGGAAGATACTATAACCACCACATTCCACGTCTTGTGAAGGAATATAGAGAGATGAGTCGGTTACTGCTGGTCAGCGAAGACTGTTTCGCACCAATCTTACTCATAGTGGCACTCATCCGAGTGCACAAGATCCCTCCAGATGTGTGCATGTCGAGGAGGTTAGCGTCTCTTATCGGTGTATAGAAGACATGAGAGTGTTGTGATGATACAACAGACGGTTAAGACGAAAAGTGTGGTCTACGCAGAATGGACCTCCAGATGATTGGAGTTTGTAACACTTTACGACAATCAGCTGTGCAATCGATTCTGGAGTATTGTTCCCGTGACTTAAGCCAGTACCAACAAGGTACTGTTAACAGAGAAATGATCGTATAGCATAAACACACGCACTGCTAAGGCTACACGGTTCTGCACTTAAAAACGCTGTATGTTAAAGCCATATGGGAAGTATTAGTCGTGCGGAATGCAACGCTCTTAATACTCAAATGCAAGGCCCATATGTCCAACATCTGACATACAACAAGCCTGCAAGTTTTCTACCCCAATCACTAAGGTGAAAAACTTTAAGATCATGAAACTACTTCCTTCTACATTATTCTGGTGTACTGGGAAGTGACTGAGCTGTTACTCACTACGAGGATAAAGTCAGTGCATAGCCGCCTCTCAAACTGGTTAATATCCAACTAGACTGGTGTTCTGTTTCTTAGGAATTTGACGGATTCTATACGCGTTATAAGTCGGAAATGTACGTAACATCAGTCACATTTCCTGTATGAGTCGTGTTTATTAGTAGAAGTAGCGGCTTTGACGAATGCTTCCATGCCTCACTAGGAAATGGAGGAAGGGAAAACGACATGAATATTATCGTTAGTTCATACACTGAAGAGCCAAAGAAACTGGTACACCTGCCTAATATCGTGTAGGACCCCGTGAGCACACAGAAGTGCCGATACACGACATGACATGGACATGACTGATGTCTGAACTAGTGGAGGGAACTGACACAATGAATCCTACAGGGCTGTCCATAAATCCGCAAGAGTACCAGGGGGTGGAGAACTCTTCTGAGCAGCACATAGCAAGGCATCCCAGATATGCTCAATAACATTCATGTCTTGGGAATTTGGTGGCCACCGGAAGTGTATGACTCAGAAGAGTGATCCTGGAGCCATTCAGCAGCAATTTTGGACGGGCAGGGTGTCGCATTGTCCTGCTGAAATTGCCCAAGTCCGTCGGAATGCACAATGGACATGAATGGACGCAGGTGATCAGACAGGATGCTTACGTATGTGTCACCTGTCAGAGTCGTATCTAGACGTATCAGGGGTCCCATATCACTATAACTGCACTCGCCCCACACCATAACAGAGCCACCACCAGCTTGAACAGTCCCCTGCTGATACGCAGGGTCCATGGATTCATGAAGTTGTCTCCATACCCGTACACGTTCATCCGCTCGATACAATTTGAAGTGAGACTCGTCCGACCAGGCATCGTGTTTCCAGTCATCAACAGTCGAATGTCATTGTTGACGGGCCCAGGCGAGGCGTAAAGCTTTGTGTTGTGCAGTCATCAAGGGTACATGAGAGGGTCTTCGGCTCTGAAAGCCCATATCGATGATGTTTCGTTGAATCGTTCCTATGCTGACACTTACTGATGGCCAAGAATTGAAATCTGCAGCAATTTGCGGAAGTGTTGCATTTCTGTCAAGCTGAACGATTCTCTTCAGTCGTCGTTGGTTCCGTTCTTGCAGGATCACTCTCCGGCTGCAGCGGTGTCGGAGATTTGATGTTTTACCGGATTCCTGATATTCACGGTAGACTCGTGAAATGGTCGTAGAAGAAAATCCCCACTTCATTCCTACTTCGGAGATGCTGCGTCCCATCCCTTGTGCGCCGATTATAACATCACGTTCAAACTCATTTAAATCTTGATAACCTGTCACTGTAGCAGCAGTAACCGATCTAACAATTGCGCCAGACACTTGTTGTCGTATATAGACACTGGCGACAGCAGCTCCGTATTCTGCCTGTTTACATATCTCCGTATTTGAATATGCATGCCTATACCAGTTTCTTTGGCCCTCCAGTGTACAATGACTTACCACCCAATGACGAATATAACTTACAATTGGTTGAAATCAAGACTTCGCAATTGGTAATATGCATGCAGAGTTTATACGTGTATGTGTGGAGAGCTGTCAGCGGTGAATGGTTGCGGTTCGACCACATAACTTGCTAACGTTTCGTCTGTAAATTACGCTGCGTGGAAGATGCTACTGTAGTTAGGTAGAAGGAAAACTCTTACCGTCCAGGAAGCTAAGTGCAGTATACACACTTTCAAATGATGAATAACTTATTACTATGATAAAAAGAAATACACGAAATCTACAATTTGTAGATGTCCTGACAGGGTTGTGAGAATGTATCAGAGTTGGAAGGTATAAACAGAAGTAGCGAAGCTCATCTTGTAAGCAATAAGAGCATATACTTATGAGAAAAATATCGGAGCAGCAACAGAAATCAACTCTGTACACATGTCATCTCCCTGTTGCGGATCACTACCCGACAGACTGGAGGTCAAGTGAACCTGTAGAATAGAGTTCTGCAAACTGGGGGTTCGCTCGCACGTACTCGCTCGAGCGCCCCGCGCTGTGTCACGGCTTCCCCGAGTACGAACGCGCAAAGAGGGGCTGTGGTCAAAGAGGCGTCGTGGAGCGGGGGCAGAGGCTGGCTGGTCTGTTGCCACCGTTTTAATAGCAGCACTCTGTGTCTCCAGGTTTATCAGAACCTGATACTTCATCACACGTCTGACACACAGTATTTGACGTCTCATCTCTATTACAAACAAATATTATTTCCAATAATCGGAAGGACGACCGCAGGATTGTTACTATTCGGTGCAAAGCCGGATTTCGATTTTCTGATGATGATGATGATGATGTTTGGTTTGTGGGGCGCTCAACAGCGCGGTTATCAGCGCCCGTACAATTTCCCAACCTTTGCGCAGTCCAATTTCGCCACTTTCCTGGATGATGATGAAATGATGAGGACAACACAAACACCCAGTCATCTCGAGGCAGGTGAAAATCCCTGACCCCGCCGGGAATCGAACCCGGGACCCCGTGCTCGGGAAGCGAGAACGCTACCGCGAGACCACAAGCGGCGGACTTCGATTTTCTCATCTGCGAGATGGAGACAGCAGTGACTCAATACTCGTAGTACTTACAGTTAATAAATGATAATACGGCCGTTGTAGTGTACTATCAAAATACCGATGACACTGAAAGCGGCATTTTGCAATCAAGCACAATTTTCATTTGCTGACACGCATCATGTCTACAGCAATTTAAACGTATGCACCTTTGTGCCTTCGGGTCCTATATTACCATGACTTTTTAGTTTGTGCGTCCAAACTGAATAGTTGGAAACTTCTCGCCTAGCGGCATTCCTAATGCATCTCTGAACGGCTCTAAAAATGTCACGAGTTCTTTTACAATGTTGTTGACATAATCAGTAAGTTTTTCAGAGACACTTCTCTCTGGAATCAGTTCAATTACTTCGTTGCAGTGTCTTAATACATACTGTAGCGTTAAAACTAGTTGTAACACTTCTCTACGTTTCTTGCTTCAAGCTTCACTATATCGAATTATAAGAGTCACCATTTCTCTTCATGAAACGGTCACTATCTTTAGCAGCATAAGTCGTGGAATAAATTACTCCAAGCCCATTTATTAAACAATCATCATCTAACATATGTTTCAGGATTGCGTACAAAACATGTGTATTGCATGCATAATGCTGGAAGGATTGCAGTGCCTTCGTCAGTTGCAAATGAAATCTTATTAAAATGCTGGGCAGTTATTCCTAACAATTTGAATAATCCAGAATGAAATTTACACTCTGCAGCGGAGTGTGCGCTGATATGAAACTTCCTGGCAGATTAAAACTGTGTGCCCGACCGAGACTCGAACTCGGGACCTTTGCCTTTCGCGGGCAAGTGCTCTACCAACTGAGCTACCGAAGCACGACTCACGTCCGGTACTCACAGCTTTACTTCTGCCAATATCTCGTCTCCTACCTTCCAAACTTTACAGAAGCTCTCCTGCGAACCTTGCAGAACTAGCACTCCTGAAAGAAAGGATATTGCGGAGACATGGCTTAGCCACAGCCCGGGGGATGTTTCCAGAATGAAATTTTCACTCTGCAGCGGAGTGTGCGCTGATATGAAACTTCCTGGCAGATTAAAACTGTGTGCCCGCGAAAGGCAAAGGTCCCGAGTTCGAGTCTCGGTCGGGCACACAGTTTTAATCTGCCAGGAAGTTTCAATTTGAATAATGTTTTCTCAGTATAGTTCTTAGTAAATTCCCCATAGTTTTTTTTCCTTCTCACAAAGGTGATTTGTCACCCCCGCCATATTTCGCAGTGTATAATCTCGATAAGCAACGTCTATAGTACTTGATAGGTGACACATTTTCCGATATCTGTCGGTCCGTAAAATTATATGTATGTAATTTTTGTATTTCTGTATCTATTTTTCTTATAAATTCGACTAAACCAATCAATGTAGCATATCTCACGCATGATTGATTTTCAATAACATAATGCTGTAGGCGATGGGCGGAGCTTACAGTATATAATCTTGACTAAAGCTGCATTATTTAACAGTGACATCCTTACTGCTACGGATCACCGCTCCTTCTGCCACCAGCAGCAGCCATGATGTGTATAACTTCGTTCTTTTTAATTATTGTAGCTTATATTTTAGGCGTTTTTAGGAATATTTTCATTCCTCTATACTGAATATGTATTATTATTGTACTGCAGCGGGGAAAGGTATGAAGATGATCTGAGGAAAGGGCTGAAATCGGTTGCTAACGATTAAAAATCTGAAAACGCGATCGAGACTGTTTTTATTTGATTTTTAGCATTTTATACTTATCGCTGCTTTGCTCTAATTACAGAACAATTTCTAAAATTTTGCATGCTGATGTGGATCATGCTAACATTCATCTCTCCCAGGTTGATCTCTAGGTTCAGGATGTGACCTATTCAAGCGGTCCCTTCTTTTTCTCAAGATCTGCAATAATTTCCTTTTCTTGCCAATTCCACTAAGTGACGTCTCGATTGGTCATTCTCCTGTGGCCTAGGGACCCGCACTATATGGATGTGTGCTGCTGGCATTCCTAGATATTCTTTATGAGCTTATTCGTCTGAATTTTTTAAGTGCCGTCATTCACCTCTCAAATTCCCAGTGGTGTCCGATCAAATATGTGGCATTTCACTTGGAAAATTTTACAAAAGAATGTTTAACAAAATGTTGACAGTTTGAGGTGAGTTCGATTTATGGGACAGCCTGTTTCTTCCACATAACATTTCATCCACAAAAGTTTTATTTTCCGTTACCAAAATCGGATTTTAGAGTCCTTAAACCCAGGGGAAACTGTTTTCAAATTACTTTATTCGATAAACTTTCGTCCTAGGAAAGTACTATCTTTGAATTTAATGTAAGTACAGCTTGCCTGGCTATAACGTTTCTTTTGCTATCAAAGATTTGGCTAATAAATGCGTTTGCTTGTTTCAAACTTGGAAATAACGATACATGGACAAGAATATAAATGTTTCGTTACTTTCTTTAAGCACATATACACTCCAGGAAATTGAAATAAGAACACCGTGAATTCATTGTCCCAGGAAGGGGAAACTTTATTGACACATTCCTGGGGTCAGATACATCACATGATCACACTGACAGAACCACAGGCACATAGACACAGGCAACAGAGCATGCACAATGTCGGCACTAGTACAGTGTATATCCACCTTTCGCAGCAATGCACGCTGCTATTCTCCCATGGAGACGATCGTAGAGATGCTGGATGTAGTCCTGTGGAACGGCTTGCCATGCCATTTCCACCTGGCACCTCAGCTGGACCAGCGTTCGTGCTGGACGTGCAGACCGCGTGAGACGACGCTTCATCCAGACCCAAACATGCTCAATGGGGGACAGATCCGGAGATCTTGCTGGCCAGGGTAGTTGACTTACACCTTCTAGAGCACGTTGGGTGGCACGGTATACATGCGGACGTGCATTGTCCTGTTGGAACAGCAAGTTCCCTTGCCGGTCTAGGAATGGTAGAACGATGGGTTCGATGACGGTTTGGATGTACGGTGCACTATTCAGTGTCCCCTCGACGATCACCAGTGGTGTACGGCCAGTGTAGGAGATCGCTCCCCACACCATGATGCCGGGTGTTGGCCCTGTGTGCCTCGGTCGTATGCAGTCCTGATTGTGGCGCTCACCTGCACGGCGCCAAACACGCATACGACCATCATTGGCACCAAGGCAGAAGCGACTCTCATCGCTGAAGACGACACGTCTCCATTCGTCCCTCCATTCACGCCTGTCGCGACACCACTGGAGGCGGGCTGCACGATGTTGGGGCGTGAGCGGAAGACGGCCTAACGGTGTGCGGGACCGTAGCCCAGCTTCATGGAGACGGTTGCGAATGGTCCTCGCCGATACCCCAGGAGCAACAGTGTCCCTAATTTGCTGGGAAGTGGCGGTGCGGTCCCCTACGGCACTGCGTAGGATCCTACGGTCTTGGCGTGCATCCGTGCGTCGCTGCGGTCCGGTCCCAGGTCGACGGGCACGTGCACCTTCCGCCGACCACTGGCGACAACATCGATGTACTGTGGAGACCTCACGCCCCACGTGTTGAGCAATTCGGCGGTATGTCCACTCGGCCTCCCGCATGCCCACTATACGCCCTCGCTCAAAGTCCGTCAACTGCACATACGGTTCACGTCCACGCTGTCGCGGCATGCTACCAGTGTTAAAGACTGCGATGGAGCTCCGTATGCCACGGCAAACTGGCTGACACTGACGGCGGCGGTGCACAAATGCTGCGCAGCTAGCGCCATTCGACGGCCAACACCGCGGTTCCTGGTGTGTCCGCTGTGCCGTGCGTGTGATCATTGCTTGTACAGCCCTCTCGCAGTGTCCGGAGCAAGTATGGTGGGTCTGACACACCGGTGTCAATGTGTTCTTTTTTCCATTTCCAGGAGTGTAGTTATTGGTACTCACGATAATGAATTGTACTGAATAACTCAACGATTTCGATTCTTTTCATTTTGCGATATTATCCATTCCTTAAGTCATAATTTCTATAACATAATAGTGTAGATATTAATAGTAGACCTTAAATGCTGTATGACAGGCTATTATATCCAATATTGCTCTATATGCTGTTTTTGCGGTCTGGTTATCACAAAATATCCTGCAGCCTAGCGGTCCATACGGCCCTGCATTCCTCCTAATCTCAACTGCTTATGCTACAAGTTTCACTTTTATACAAGGCTATACGACAAGTGCTTTCAGATAAGACCTTCTAACACTTAAATATATATTCTGTGTTAGCAAATTTCTCTTTTTCAAAAATTCTTTCCTCGATGTTGTAGTATGCGTATCGCATCCATTTAGGTCATCAATTTTCTAGCTGCACAAACAGCAACAGTAAGTGTACCACATGTACATCTCATTTCCCAGTCTCATTTCCTCATCATCTCCCGACTGAATTCGATTATTTTCCATTATCTCCGCTTTATTTTTGTTGCTGTTCATCTTGAAAAGTGTGTTTATATAATTTTATAGGCAATTTTCTTGTTTTTGGTTGTCTTAGCACGCGTATGTAATATTTCTATCGTCCAGTTATGCGCGCCCAGCCTCGTCAGAGAAGCTGCTCGTCTTTGCTTTCCTTTATTTATTAAGACAACTTTGAGCCTCTTTTCGAGACACTGTTTATTCCTTTCTAATACTCTTCCAAGATCATTGTCATCCCCGTCAGAGTTTCGACGTCATTAACAAAGCTGAAAGTTCTTGCTTCTTCATCCCTCTGCAAATTTCTCCTCGGTTTCCTTGGAAGTCTGCTCATTGTTCGGACTGAATAACATCGGACATAGGCTTCAATCCCGACTCACTCCCTTCTCACCTACAGTTTCGCTTTCGTGTGCTTCGACACTTACGACTTGCATAAACGGAATAAGGTTGCGCTGTTTTTAAGAGACTGGCTCTGGATTGAGGAGGGGTCCAGTCTCCGCCTAGCCATCCTTACTTTGGATTTCCATGGTTCCTCTAAATTACTTTAGGAAAATGCCAGGTTGATTCTTACCATACGGCGACGGCCGACTTCCTGCCCTATTCTTACCAAACTACCGGTAAATATGTGAATCCCTACATATACGAACTATGTTTTTTTTTTTTTCGTTGTTCTTGAACTATCATTCCTTGACATGTCCAATAGCATTCTAAAAGTGATCCTCCGGTTGTTAAAACTATTAGATCTAATACTACTACAGTCTGATTTCTACACAAGTTGCAGATCGCCTTTCAGTCCATTTATTTTTTCCTTACTACCTTCAGAATTTGTACACATAATTTACAAAGCTTATGAAACTTTTTCTCGGTGATGACCCCACAAAACGATGAAATTAAAAAAGTTTGTCATTTACTTCTTCAGAATTTGAAAAAGAAATTCCAGTCAGCATTGTCAGAAGCTTTCGCCAAGTCTACGAACGCAATAAAGGTAAGTATATCTTTCTTATTCACTACAATTTGTATGGAAATAATACGTTTGTTCCAAAAACACTAGCATAACCACTAAGAGTGGCGCAAATTATTGCCAAAATAAAACGTGTATTACCATTTGTTTGTAGAATGCCTAGCACAACAGACAATATTCCAACAAAAGGAATAGTTAATGATCTACTCCAACACATAGAGAGTAGGAAAAACATTTGTTTAATCACAAAGACATGCGATCCCCAAGGAACAAAAATTGAGTATTTAAGACTGCTTGCGAAGCGTGTCTCTGATGCTACATGCAGGAACAGGTCAATAATTGTGCACCAGACTTAAAGACTGCAAACCGCAGAAAACAGATTCCATCCTGTGCAGCTCTTTGTGGAATCCAGACACATTTATGGAATAGATGCAGAAATACTGTACAGTGGACAGATACGGTCACAGCTTGATATGCTGGACTCGAAGAGGCATTACAGACAGATTTCATTACTCTAAACTTTTTGATACTGTCAAACCTGGTTCTTTACCCGTGAAATGTTAAATTTTGTCCCAGTGTGCACGTTATACATATAAATAATAAGAATGGATGTACGTATGTATGTATCTATGTATGTATGTATGTGTGAATATATATATATATATATATATATATATATATATATATATATATATATATATATACACTCCTGGAAATGGAAAAAAGAACACATTGACACCGGTGTGTCAGACCCACCATACTTGCTCCGGACACTGCGAGAGGGCTGTACAAGCAATGATCACACGCACGGCACAGCGGACACACCAGGAACCGCGGTGTTGGCCGTCGAATGGCGCTAGCTGCGCAGCATTTGTGCACCGCCGCCGTCAGTGTCAGCCAGTTTGCCGTGGCATACGGAGCTCCATCGCAGTCTTTAACACTGGTAGCATGCCGCGACAGCGTGGACGTGAACCGTATGTGCAGTTGACGGACTTTGAGCGAGGGCGTATAGTGGGCATGCGGGAGGCCGGGTGGACGTACCGCCGAATTGCTCAACACGTGGGGCGTGAGGTCTCCACAGTACATCGATGTTGTCGCCAGTGGTCGGCGGAAGGTGCACGTGCCCGTCGACCTGGGACCGAACCGCAGCGACGCACGGATGCACGCCAAGACCGTAGGATCCTACGCAGTGCCGTAGGGGACCGCACCGCCACTTCCCAGCAAATTAGGGACACTGTTGCTCCTGGGGTATCGGCGAGGACCATTCGCAACCGTCTCCATGAAGCTGGGCTACGGTCCCGCACACCGTTAGGCCATCTTCCGCTCACGCCCCAACATCGTGCAGCCCGCCTCCAGAGGTGTCGCGACAGGCGTGAATGGAGGGACGAATGGAGACGTGTCGTCTTCAGCGATAAGAGTCGCTTCTGCCTTGGTGCCAATGATGGTCGTATGCGTGTTTGGCGCCGTGCAGGTGAGCGCCACAATCAGGACTGCATACGACCGAGGCACACAGGGCCAACACCCGGCATCATGGTGTGGGGAGCGATCTCCTACACTGGCCGTACACCACTGGTGATCGTCGAGGGGACACTGAATAGTGCACGGTACATCCAAACCGTCATCGAACCCATCGTTCTACCATTCCTAGACCGGCAAGGGAACTTGCTGTTCCAACAGGACAATGCACGTCCGCATGTATCCCGTGCCACCCAACGTGCTCTAGAAGGTGTAAGTCAACTACCCTGGCCAGCAAGATCTCCGGATCTGTCCCCCATTGAGCATGTTTGGGACTGGATGAAGCGTCGTCTCACGCGGTCTGCACGCCCAGCACGAACGCTGGTCCAACTGAGGCGCCAGGTGGAAATGGCATGGCAAGCCGTTCCACAGGACTACATCCAGCATCTCTACGATCGTCTCCATGGGAGAATAGCAGCCTGCATTGCTGCGAAAGGTGGATATACACTGTACTAGTGCCGACATTGTGCATGCTCTGTTGCCTGTGTCTATGTGCCTGTGGTTCTGTCAGTGTGATCATGTGATGTATCTGACCCCAAGAATGTGTCAATAAAGTTTCCCCTTCCTGGGACAATGAATTCACGGTGTTCTTATTTCAATTTCCAGGAGTGTATATATGTATGCATGTTCCACATCTCTTCCTAAACCACTGGGTCAATTTCCACCAAACTTGGTACACATGAGAATTACTGTCTGGCAACAATCACTGTGAGCGTAAGTACCAACTACCTATCGAAGGGGTGGGGGTGTGAATCAAAAAGTAGTGTAGCCCATGACGCGAAGGTACTAATACTTTAGTTTGAGAGCACTTAGACACTTGCAACAGATTGTACACATAATTTCCAACGTTTATGAAACTTTTTCTCGGTGACGATCCCACAAAACGATGACATTAAAAAGGTCGTCATTTACTACATTTTCATTGTTCATGCAGTAAAACTGTCACATGTGGCATGACGTTTTAATTTATTACTTCCTTACTACTGAATTTATTCGTGCCGCATTCTGCAGACAGTATTTGCTTATACCACTGAATGTACGAGGCCGTGCCGGATTAACCGAGCGGTCTGAGACGCTGCAATCATAGACTGTGCGGCTGGTCCCGGCGGAGGTTCGAGTCCTCCCTCGGGCATGGGTGTGTGTGTTTGTCCTTAGGAGAATTTAGGTTAAGTAGTGTGTAAGCTTAGGGACTGGTGACCTTAGCAGTTAAGTCCCATATGATTTCACACACATTTGAACATTTTTTTTAATGTACGAGGAAAATTATATCATTGCACGACCCTTAGTTAAAAAAATACGAAGTCATAAAAACTGAATGTGTGAAAAACTACCGCATCATCCAAGACTTTTAAATTTACTACTTCGTTACTACTAACTCCATTCCTAACTCTTTTCGCATACAGTACCTGTATTTACTACTGAATGTACCTACAAAAATTTATCATTGTAGGACACATATTTCAGGAGATATGACGTCAAACACTGAGATGCGAGAAAAAACTGATGCACCATATAGGACATTTTAATTTATTACTTCTTTGCTACCAATCCCATTCACAATAAGTTTCTGCGATAGTATCCACATATCTATCTAAAAAAAATATATGACTGTGCGACGTATAGTTCACGGGATATGCCGTCATAAACTCTGAGATGCGTGAGAAACTGCCACGTCATGCATGACGCTTTAATTTATTACTTCCTTACTACTAATTCTATTCAGAACACATTTCATAGAAAGTAAGCACATATACCGCTGGGTATACCTGCAAAATTATATCATTGTACAGTGTATAGTTCAGGAGATACGACATCATGTGCTACGGTCGCAGGTTCGAATCCTGCCTCGGGCATGGATGTGGGTGATGTCCTTAGGTTAGTTAGGTTTAAGTAGTTCTAAGTTCTAGGGGACTGATGACCACAGATGTTAAGTCCCATAGTGCTCAGAGCCATTTGAACCATTTGAGCCAACGACATCATGAACATTAAGCTATCTGAATATGAAACTACAGGGCGAAATTATCTGGACATACAGGTGAAATATGTGTGCAAACATGCTTGGAATATGTTAAATATGTGTGAATATCTTGTGCGTACAGGTAAAAAGCTCATCCCGAGCCCCTGGAACAATTTCAGTCAGGGTTGGTACACATATTATTTATAGCCTGGATAGAAATATTGTACGGTAAGAACTACCAGCCGCCTATTTTGGTGAGTGTGATGACATGGAGAGATAAGGGAGGATGAGGAGATGGACAGACAGTGAGGGGGCAGGAGGAGATAGGTACAGATATGAGGAGGATGGCATGTACAGAGATAAGAGAGGGGAAAATTGACAGTGAGAGGGGAGAGGGAGAGATGGATGGAGAAAGGAAAGATAAGGAGGTGGGCGGAGACAGAGGGAGGAAGAGGCAGCAGAGAAGTGGGAGAGGAGGGGATGATCAGATGTAGGGGATGGAGTAAATGGTCACAGACAGGGAAGAGGATGAGAGGAGAGAAGGTGATCGACACAGAAAGGGAAGGGGAGGAAGTGAACAGCGATAGGGGGTTGAGGAGTTGGACAGAGAGAGGGTCAGGAGGAGATGCATAGAGAGTGGTGGTGAAGGAGGTAGGCAGAGAGCGGGTGGTTAAAAAGAACAGAGAGAGGGAGAAACGGAGGTAATAGACAAGAACAGGGTGGGTGGATAGAGAGAAAGGAGGAGAGGCAGATGAAGAGAGAGGGGATGGATAGAGAGAGAAGGGAGGAGGAGGTAGATAGAGAGAGGGTGAAGGAGGAGATGGACAGAGAGAAGAGGAAGGGGGAGCGAGACTAATAGAAGATTGTAATAAATAAATATCTGGGAATTCCATGTTTCTCATTTAGTTTATTTATATTAGTGTCCTACGATTATGGATGTATTCTTTAGTATATTTAGTATTAACAATTAATTTCTACGACGATTGTAAATCATTTGCTATTTACGATTTTCACTCGGTACCACACCCACGATTATTTCATATTATCTTCGTTGAAGAGTCATCAACCGATGTAAAAATAACTTGAGCTGTGTTCTAGGGAAGTGTGGTGGTATCCTTCCTATATATTTTCTATACAAAGACCTGACAGACAATAACAACAGTAACTTCAGACTTTTGGCCCATGATTCGGTTGTTATAAATACTGTCTGATGCAAACTATACAAATATTCAGTTAGATGTTGATAAAATTTGAGAATGGTGCAATATTAGCAACTTGCTCTAAATGTTCAGTATTGTAAAATAATGCACTTTATTAGACAAAAAAACAAAAAACGAAGTATCGCATGCCGGCCGCGGTGGTCTAGCGGTTCTGGCGCTGCAGTCCGGAACCGCGGGACTGCTACGGTCGCAGGTTCGAATCCTGCCTCGGGCATGAGTGTGTGTGATGTCCTTGGGTTAGTTAGGTTTAAGTAGTTCTAAGTTCTAGGGGACTTATGACCTAAGATGTTGAGTCCCATAGTGCTCAGAGCCATTTGAACTATTTGAAGTATCGCATGACTATAATATCAGTGGTACAAAACTGAAATCAGTCAAC
This sequence comes from Schistocerca cancellata, assembly GCF_023864275.1. NCBI lineage: Eukaryota > Metazoa > Arthropoda > Insecta > Orthoptera > Acrididae > Schistocerca > Schistocerca cancellata. The sequence goes on along the minus strand of NC_064629.1, from coordinate 119,768,811 downwards.
TCATACAAATATCTGAATGTTACAATTTGTAGGCATATGAAATGAAATGCTCCCATAGACACAGTCGTGGTGACAGACTTCCGTTCACTGGTAGGATACTGAGAAAATATAGTCATGTTACAAAGGAGACTGCACGCACGCACTCCGCTGCTCGACTCGCTGCGGCTCGCACCGTTTACACCGTCGCTCGCTCGCCACTAGCCCATCGCCATGTCCGGACGCGGAAAGGGAGGCAAGCTTGCTGCTGTGGCAAAGCTTCTGCTCACGCTGGCAGGAGACGGCCGCGGCAGCAACAAGAAGAAGAAGCGCAGCCGACGGCAGCACAAGAGGCAGTGCTACCGCTGCCAGAAGATGGGACACGTCGCCAGGACGTGCAGGGACGCTGTCGCGTGTCTGAAATGTGCAAAGGCACACGATACACGCGACTGCGACAAGCCACCACACGTCGCGCCAACGTGCGTTAACTGTGGCGGCGCGCACGCCGCAAACGCACGCAGCTGCGCATACCTGAAGCAGCGGACACCAACAATCGCCAATAAAGCGGTACACGAAGAAGAGGCAGCCGTCCCGCCACCCCCGCCCAAGGGGGAAAACGGGGCGGCCGCAATCCCGTCCAGCGCCGCTACCGACGACGCCGTGGCCGCCCTCAAAGCCGCGATGGCGGCAGAGAGAGCGGCCATGCAGAAGGAGATAGTCGGTCTCCACCGGCAGCTGCAAGAGTTGCGGGAAGAAATCCGGACGACGCAGAAGAAGACACCCGCCCCCGTTGACACCCCCACGGTGGCACGACAAGTTGGGGTGGATGTGTCCACGCAAACGGATGTGTCCACGCAGACGGGTGTGTCCGCGCAAACGGACGTCGCCCCGGAACCTGTAGCAATACAGGAGACCGGGGAGACGCCAATGGACGTGGTACAGTCCGTCTCGCCGCCGCCGCCGGAAGTGGTGAAGCAGCACCTGCAGGACATACAAGCAGTCGTCACTCCTGTCTCTGCGGAAACGCAGACGACACAGGAAGTGCCGATGGAGGCCGAGGGAGAAGAAGAAGACGAGCCGTTCGAGTGCCTCCCCCTCCCTAACAAGAACTGCGTGAGGGAGGTGCTCACCAAGATCGCAGATTCCCTGCGAGACGGTACCTACCCCCATCATGATCATCCTTACCCTTTCACGGTAGACAACATCCCTCCCCTTCCTCACAAACCTTACGATTTCCACTGGGGGTGCGAACCCCTAAACCAGAAACTGCGCGGGAGGGCAATCGTGAGCCGTGGAGATCTGGAGCTCATAAACAAGCACCCGATCTTCACGGACGAGGACTGGAAATACATGACTGAGGAAGCAGTCAAGTGTATCCGGACACAGACGCCGCCAGTGGACTGGTCCCGCCTGAAGAGAATAGAATTCGGGCAGCCAGGAAGCAGTAATAAGAAGAAGAAGAACAAGAAGCCGCCGGAATCAGCCGGCAGATAAGCTCCTGCATCCAGAGAAACCAGAGGACAGACCAACACGCGAAGAAAAACCATTCCAAACCGAGAGGACTTCAGGAGGAACAGCTCAAACAGCTTAAACTCCGCTACCTCGGGCCAAGGCAGGCCCGTCAATATAGTGGGTGAGTGAGTGAATGGAGACTGTTTATAGCTTGCACGTCCCACCCTAGAATATTTCTCAAGTATTTAGAACCTATACCAACTACGACTGACAGGTGAAAATAGAACGTAGGGCGGAGCGAATGGTCACAGGTCTGTTTTATTCATGGGAGAGCCTTACAGAAATGTTGACAAACCTGATTCAGCAACTACTGAACACATACGCTAAGTCTGCTTTAGAATTTAAAGAACCAGTATTAAGTGAAGAATCTCGACATATTTTTGAGCCCCTTACGTAGACAAAATGAGACTAATTACGCACAATGGCATTTTAGTATTGATTTTTCCCGTCTTCAGTACACGACTGGTTGGGGGCAAACCCTATCACAGTAATTACCCTCTACTACGCACTCTACAGTGGTTTGCAGATTGTGTATTTATAGATTAGCAACAAAAAAAAATGTTCAAATGTGTGTGAAATCTTATGGGACTTAACTGATAAAGTCATCAGTCCCTAAGCTTACACACTACTTAACCTAAATTATCCTAAGGAAAAACACACACCCATGCCCGAGGGAGGACTCGAACCTCCGCCGGGATCAGCCGCACAGGATTAGCAACAAAACCACTTTTGCTAATATTGCTAGAGACGGGGTAACTATTATAAATCTAGGGCACACAAGCAAGATATTACCAAACGAAGCGGAAAATAAAGGCTTTTTCATATAATAATGTTTTATCGACTACCCGCAGTAAAATCAACAGATTTTACCATATTTTTATTTATTTATTTTTATTTATTTCCGTGGGACCAAATTAAGGAGAAGTCTCCATGGTCATGGAACGAGTCAATACATGAAATTATAACACGATAGTAGAAACAAATAAAATGAAATATAAGTAACATACTCAGGCGACAATTCGTAAGTTTAAATAAAGAAAATCAGCAATGTAACACTGGAATTTGCTTAATTTTTCAGCTCTTCCAGGAGCTCCTCGACAGAATAGAAGGAGTGAGCCATCAGGAAACTCTTCAGTTTCGACTTAAAAGTGTTTGGGCTACTGCTATCATTTCTGAGTTCTTGTGGTAGCTTATTGAAAATGGATGCAGCAGAATACTGCACTCCTTTCTGCACAAGAGTCAAGGAAGTGCATTCCACATGCAGATTTGATTTCTGCCTAGTATTAACTGAGTGAAAGCTGCTAACTCTTGGGAATAAGCTAATATTGCTAACAACAAACGACATTAAAGAAAATATAAACTGTGAGGGCAATGTCAGAATTTCCAGACTATTGAATAGGGGTCGACAAGAGGTTCTCGAACTTACACCGCACATAGCCCGTTTTTGAGACAAAAATACCCTTTTTGAATCAGAAGAATTACCCCAAAAAATAATACCATATGACATAAGCGTATGAAAATATGCGAAGTAGACTACTTTTCGTGTTGAACTGCCACTTATTTCAGATACTGGTCTAATGGTAAATAAAGCAGCATTTAGTTTCTGAACAAGATCCATTCGTCAAGACCTTTCGGAACCGCGGAAGTTGTAGGTACTTGCCAGAATTAGCTTTCACGTTTTATCGATATCGCGATCGGAGCTGTCGTTACTTAAACGTGTCGGGTGTGTAAGTAGGGAACGGACAGGCGCCGCGGCCGGGAGGTCGTGCGTCTATCAGCACCAGGGCCGGGCAGTCTGCCCCGCCGTGTGACGTAGGCGACCATGAATGCCGCTGACTCATGCGCTGACGTCACGCAGGGGGGGAAGCGGAGTGGGCGCCGCCGCGTCATTTACAACCCAGTCCCGCGGGCCGAGCCGTAATCCGCTATTCCTAATTTCATATTCGAGTTGCCTGACGTATGGGGCAAGAAGTTTGGCCCGCAACCATTCCAGTATCGTATGATGAATATTCGCAATATTCTTGAGACAATAAATAGTCATCCTAGAGGTGAATTTGTATAGCTTTAACAACACATGTTACCGCCGCTTAATAGTTGTCGTGTGAGTCCAGGATACATAGAAACTCATGAATATGCCGGATACCTGTGGTAAGTTCCTATGGGACCAAACTGCTGAGGTCATCGGTCCCTAGGCTTACACACTACTTAATCTAACTCAAACAACTTATGCTAAGGACAACACACACGCCCATGCCCGAGGGAGGACTCGAACCTCCAACGGGGGGAGCCGCGCGATCCGTGGCAAGTGACAGATATGTGACACGCGTGGTAAGTGAATTCATCTGCATACTGCAGATGTTTGCTTAATCCTATGCAGCTGCAGCTAGGCTTACAATGGACTACAGGCTGTGTGCTTCAAGAAAATTTCTTTAAACGACTTCGACATCATCAACAGGACAAAAGAGATAAATCAACATCGGATCAATATGTCATGTCTGACGTAAGTCATAAACACACCTCAGTTACAGTCATCCATCGACAATCAGCACCTAGAGCATTTTACAATGAAACATTGGCAGCGGTTCGATTTGAACCCAGAGTATGACACCCAGTGGAATATTCGTTTGTGTATCTCATTTATTTACATTTGTAACTAGCATTTAAAGTTGCGCTGTTGTTCAAAGACCACCCACGACTTCTTCCACTGTTCTGTATCCAGTACTACTGTTGCCATGATGGTCCATCAGAAGATTGTAGCTCACCGTGCTATCATTTCCTCGTCTTCCTCTTCTCGTTGTCCCTTATTGATGCAGTTAGTCTGTTGTTAATTTATTTCTAAATAATTGCAGGGGCATCCACACGATATGCTGTGCCCTAGAATTCGCGTTCAAGACATTAATCATGTATGACGAAATCCTGATTAACACTGTAAATCCCGTGAATAAATTGGAGACTGTGTTGCCATAGAAATGTTTGTGGGACTGCATTTCACATCGTCGACATTGTAGTGGATCGTACACAAGCAGGGTAATGGAAAGTGAAACATTAGTTCGGCACATGTGACGGATGAGATTTGGTGGTATGTAATCGAGCATTGTGACGCAACATTTTGCTTAACTAGGCCAAGCAATGGAAGATACAGTTAATCACGAGTTTTATGTTTTAATTTTGTACCACGATGTTTGGTTTGTGTTCAACGAACTATACCGAGCTTAAAACCCATTAATTGTACTTTTGTCACTACTTGAGATACGAATGTCTATGTTCAAAGGTCTCTGGAAGCTTTTAATTGTGGGCATGCTTTATTTCTAGTAGTCTGTATCTGATTTAATACGTTACAGTTAATATTCTGTAAGGATTATCAGATCCAGCAACGTTGAGTTACTAATTTGATAAAACCAACCATTGATGTCAGCTTTAATGGCTGTATGTAGGTGTTGTGGGTTGGCAGGAGAGCCAACACCGGGTTACAAGAGGAAGCCGAAAGGCACGCGTTTTAGCTCACGCAGGCTGGCGTGAGGTCTGGAACAGGGCCAGAAAATTAGAATTTAGAAAAACGGACGTAGCTGGTGGAATACTTAACTTCAATCCATAAATGGTGAACGTCGCTCTTGACGGTACATTATTACAGTATCGATAGTAACTAGTACTGGCACCTTGCTAGGTCGTAGCAAATGACGTAGCTGAAGGCTATGCTAACTATCGTCTCGGCAAATGAGCGCGTATTTTGTCAGTGAACCATCGGTAGCAAAGTCGGTTGTACAACTGGGGCGAGTGCTAGGAAGTCTCTCTAGACATGCCGTGTGGCGGCGCTCGGTCTGCAACCACTGATAGTGGCGACACACGGGTCCGACGTATACTAACGGACCGCGGCCGATTTAAAGGCTACCACCTAGCAAGTGTGGTGTCTGGCGGTGACACCACAGTAGGCGCACAAATATCTCTTATATCCTTACTAGTCCTCTCTTGGTCGAAGTATTCTGCCGTTAAATTATTGGGAAGTAGTAACCACTGCTTTAATCACTTAGAGGTAGTAAATATTAGGCGCAGCTCTACTGATTTATAACATTTGTTACGCTGAATTGGTAATGGTTATGTGATCCAGAGGCAGCAACGCTAGCCACTAGACCATGAGCTGCGAACAAAAGGTTTTGGACTCATCTGGTCCAGGGTATTTGAGCACTGCCCCATTTTTTAGTGCCGTCCTGATGTCATCTTCCTCTGGGGATTCCAGTGACGCCGCTGTATCCGAATCATCTATCCCCATACGCATCTGTCGCAGTGTCTTCTCCCATCCAATCGCCCGTCGCCGTCCCGGTGAAAAGAAGACTCTAATCCTCCTCAAACCCAGCAGCAATGTCCTGTTGTGTCTTCAAGGGCCAATCATCCCTGTCATGGAGCACTGTGATCAACGATTGGCGATTTCATGCATATCCCGCGGACACATACGTTCTCCAATGACGCTGTCTAAACACCTAACACGGATGGAAAGTCCCTCCAAACGACATCTCGTGATCGATAAAATGACCGCCTGAATGCGATGGACTTCCGCTTGACGATCGGGCGATGGAGCTCTGAAGAACATATCAAGAAACACCATGTAGTAATATTCAAATGTATCTCGGAGCCATTCCGCTTTTTCCTTGCCGTAATTTATGAGAGCACTTCGCAAGGTCAGATTTTGCACGTGTTTCCTTCTCCTCTATTCCGGCTTGCTGAAAGGCTGTCTGGATGTTTCCAGATATAGAGGTGGATGGCTATAATGTGAATTTGTAGTCACCTTCTGCATAACCCACCTGCCCATCAACACACGGAGTCAAAGCAAGGTTATTGCAAAGAGTCGAAAGAACACAGCAACTAAACTTTGCTATCACGTTTACAAACACACTAAAGACGTCAAACAGTTGTAGCGATGCCAGCGCTCCAAGCGGTTATATGTCACATTGGAGTGAACAGAAGACGAACGATCATGATGATCAAATCTTCGACGAGGCCATAGATTTGATCACATTTCTTCCACGAAAGGCGAGATTTGAGAAAGTTTGTTATAACACTATCAAATTTCTTTGACATAAAAATTTGACATGTCGGCTTTGACAAAGAAATATAGTGTAGTACCGGTATTAGGTTCTTCGGTCATCTGCCGTGAGGTGATGTAGGGGCAACCTCTCTGTCACCTCCCTGCTTCCTCACTCTTGCTTTAGCGTGTCCGTGTCACGCCCTGAACTCGGCAACACCTACCGACACGTACGTCATCGGCAGTTGCGTGGTAACTTCCCGCTGTGGTGCTTCTGCTCGGGGCAGCTGCGTGATGCAGCGTTATACGCACTCCGAGCGAATATGTCCTTCTCCACCACAGCCAGAACATATCCGCCGCTGATCATCATAAATTACAATAGCTCGACATCCTCCAATATGTAAGTATGAAAGAATATGCTTGTCAGCGACGATCCACACCTGTTGGACGCCGTTTAGCACGGGATATGGTCTAAAAATCGCCCAGAGTTCAGGTGTATGACTGATTACCGTCCCATTTGATAGCGGCGATTAAATAGCCATCGATTCTGGTACATCAAACGCAGCTGAAAGATCCGACAGACCCTCACTCCCAAGCCTGAAGGAGCCAGTGTTACTTCGCTTATATGGACATCAGAGTGTCGAAATTTAAAACCCATTCGAGCAGTGGCGATAGTTCTTCCACATACAGCTTCATCGGTCATCCTAACGTACGTTGTGCTGTTTATAATGGATCCCAATGTCGCTGGTAGCAGGTAAACGAACATCATCCCTCAGGAGTGCTCTATTTGAAAAGCCTTCGGTCTGTCATATTCGTTGTCAAACGTTAATTGTATCGTAGTCTTTCCGAAATTATGTGCCATGGCAATCTATTCAGACAACAACACGCGTGAGCATCAGCGGCATAAACAACTGGTCCAAACACCGCTACCGCCTAATGCCGACTGTGACTCCATTCGGAGATAGTGGTCACCGCAGCTGCACAGACTATGTTAGCACGTCTCTCGTCAGACCCAAATTCTCAACTTAACCACGCACTGCTGATGTAGTGCCCCTTGCCTATTATCCTTATTACTCGCAGAATTTCGCCGGTTCCCGTAAGAGTTCGAGTGTGGTGAGCATCGACACTGAGGGATCATTGACCGTCGTCACCCTAATTATATATGTGATGTCTGCCTTTTGGGTATATCCGAAAGAACAGACAACACATGGATAAACAGAATTTTCAGTTTATTTTGAGGGTTGAATTTGGTAGTATAGAAACAGTAGCGATGTTTGCGACAGCTAACAAGATATATGCCATTGTAAAAGGAGGATCGTATGAGCAAATAATAGGTAGAGAGAATGCATCAGTGTTACTAGCGCAGGGATTAGAGGTCGTTGATTGTATATGAGAAGCGAAATGAGTATTAGTGAAAATGAGGTATAAAGGAAAAGTAGCGAGAATTACAGACATTGTGGTACCAGACGAGAGTTTGTTTTATTATAGGAAAGAATGTGTTGATTCACCATGCTGACGACGTGAGTTTGCAGAAGGCAGTGTGACCGTTAAGGTAAATGGTACGGAAAATGAAATGAAATTTGCAAATACTGAAGGTTTCTTGCAGACAGGTGATAAGCGATGTCATGTGGTAATGATAAGTGAATGTTTCTGTTTCGAACCCAGAAAAGGTTAAATTGAAGCATAAAAGGAAGATAATAGTGAGATTTTTAGGGGAACAAAACTAGCGAACTGTGAAATGAGAGTTAAAGCAAAGGAAAGTAAAATGAGTAACGAAATGGTAAACGCAATTCTAAAGAATTTGGTTTTGAAGTACCTCAATGTATTTTCAAATACTACAGCCGTGATGAAGAATGAAAGTAATGTATATAATGTTATTGACAGAATAAAAGTAATTTATAAAGCTCTAAACAGAGGGTTACAGAACTTGTTCTCAAGAAAACAGAACGTATTTTCGAAGTGTACAAGGTTAAGGAAAAATAACAAAAAAATGAAACACTATTAAGGACAAGCTAAAAACGTACTACGAGAATCCTGAAGAGCAGTATACTTTGAGCAGGATACACAGTGGAGGTGGCACATCCGGAATCCAAAGTAATAAGCCGTATATACAATGTAGTTGGTGTTAAGAGATGCCATGGAACTTAAGGGGAAGCCGTCTGGCTCTTACAAAGCTGTATACAAGGCACCGACGAGAATATCTCTTTAGTAAGCAAATATATGACGTGTACTCAAAAGAACAAGATATGTTGCAAAATTCATTATACGTAGAAGCACTGTAAGAATATTAAGAGAACTAGTAGTTCTAAGAACTTCGAAATGACGTGTGTGCAGCACTTGTTTGTATTCATTAAGTAGCACGAGTTGAACGAACTGCACGAAACCTCGTGTTATGCTTGTTGTGCCGACGGCGAGGTATTTTAAAGAACCAGTGGGGGCGGTGCAATGCCATTGGTCTCTGAACGGCACGGCTGACACAGACGGGTAAGTGAATGAATGGACGGCAGCGTGACGTATTCAAGGATGCCACTCAATAGGTCTCTTGGTAAGCAGATAGGTGAAAGATATTGAAGGAAGGGGTATAAATAAAATTGGCAAACCCAATTATTCCCCATAGGGGATTAACAGTTATTGTTGAATGATCAGTTAAACAGTAATATAATGAAATCAGTGTTCAGTAGACCTAGAAGTGGAAAATCATTTTAAGGATATAGTGAAAATTTTAGTGATTTACCTAATGTATTAGTTGATTCTTACTGACTAATTAATCGAAAAAAATATATTGAAGAACAAAAAATTCACTAATTAACAGAACTATAATTTTCAAAAGTTTTTTTAAATTTGCCACAGGGACAGGATAGGAAACAGTGTTATTAAAATATTCGTTATATGGGAAATGTAAACTATTCTTTTTATTTTGTTTCTAAAATATGTGTTTTTGTTGCACGTGCGCATAAAAAATGTAATGATGAACGGAAGCACAGGAAAATTCGGAGCACATATACCCAGACGACGTGCACCGGGGGGACGAACAAGATGAACAACCAGCAACAAGAGATACGGTTGATATACACGCAAATCAAGGCTATCACCAGGGAAACATAGTGCTAACGTATCGCCCGCATCTCGTGGTCGTGCGGTAGTGTTCTCGCTTCCCACGCCCGGGTTCCCAGGTTCGATTCCCGGCGGGGTCAGGGATTTTCTCTGCCTCGTGATGGCTGGGTGTTGTGTGATGTCCTTAGGTTAGTTAGGTTTAAGTAGTTCTAAGTTCTAGGGGACTGATGACCTAAGATGTTAAGTCCCATAGTGCTCAGAGCCATTTGAACCATTTGCTAACGTATCGCCTGGGACCAGCAACTTCGGCCGGCAAATAACAGTGTTTTACGCAAAACAATTGTGTCAGTGTCATGAGTTCTCAAAGAACAACCTTGAGTCTTAAGTGGTACTTTAAAAAATTTCTATGCTGTCTATATTTTGTCTGTATATTGTAAATTGTGAAAAATTCTCCGATGGATTTCTTTGGGACGGCCAGTTAGCCATTGGAAAATGTGAGCGAAATGTTTTCATTGTTATTTGTGTCGAAACTCAAACAATATCTTTCTTTTCTTCTGAGAAAATTTTATGTGGAAATCAACATTATGAAACGTATATTGACTGCCTTTGATGCTGTATTTGAAGTGTTATGTTTGATATGTTGTTGGTGATAATGATTTTCTTTCGAAAGCGTAATGATATTTAATTTACGAGAGCTTGGTAGGTAAAATTCAAAGTTTTTGCTAATACAATTAACTGGAACGCAAATAAAAGCTGCCTATTATCTGTAAATCTCACAGTACCTCAGGAACAGTTTGTTTTTGTGTTGAAAACGTCTCGTAACGAAATAGTAAAATTAATTTGGTGAAACAAGAGAAATATATAACACAGTTAACGTAAAAAATGAACTGACCTAAACTGTACAGCCTGCTCCTAAGAGCTGAAAAACATCGTTCCACAGTTTCCAAAATTAAAAATTCAAATGGCTCTGAGCACTATGGGACTTAACATCTGAGGTCATCAGTCCCCTACAACTTAGAACTACTTAAACCTAACTAACCTAAGGCCATCACACACATCCATGCCCGAGGCAGGATTCGAACCTCCGACCGTAGCAGTCGTGCGGTTCCGGACTGAAGCGCCTAGAAGCGCTCGGCCACCGCGTCCAAAATTAAGATTTTGTTTACAAAAAAATCACAAATTTGAAAAGAAATTACCGTGGGGGATGTGTAAAGTACCCTTTCCGTTCAAGCCACATTTTATATCCATACTTTCTAGTTCTACAATTTTGTTTCGCGTTTGCAGATATCATGTAGCATTCAGTGAGTAAAGGGTTACTGCAGAAACCACACAGTTGGAAGTAAGATTTCAGTTTCCATCGCGGCTGAAGGAGCCGGTGGACCATATGGCGTTGCCAGTGGACGGTGGTGTGAGAGACTTTGGCTAGCCATAAGAACGCCCGTTACGTCAGCAACGAGTTGCGCAGTGAAAGCAGTTACTCTGGCGAGAAGCAAGTAACCTTACTTAATAAACATTTTCTAATAAAAGTCACTTTTTCCAATACAGATATTAGGAGAAGCCTACATGTCACAAGCACTTTCTTACAGCAATATTAAAACGCCAGAAATCGATCATCTTAATAAATAAATGAATAATGTTTAAGGTAGTGAAAACGTATAAACTGTTACGAAGCATCACAAGTGTAAGTACGAGGTACATGCTGCGCGCCATAGTCGCCCGGCGCCGATAGGATGCCTTCCGACCTAGTTCTGTCGTAAGACCAGGCTCTCAGGAAACTGCTAGTTTTCAGTTAATCGCCATTAATTGTGCCGATATTACCAGTTTACGGTGCTAAGGTGTTTAGTAAATAAATACATCATTATGGCATCCCTTTTGAACGTTATCCCGAATAACATAACTTTCAGCTTTATCACTTATAATCACACTAACTATAATCGCAATTTACTTATAACCCAACAGCGCTAATACTGCTTCTGCGAGGGACAGGAAGTTCGAGAACTTCTCAGCAAAACAGTTAGAAAGAATTGCTGCGCGACAAATAAGTATAAGAGTGGGTTTGGGAAACACTTTAAAATTTTGTAGAAGGTAGAAGTTAAGGGACCGATCGGCAAAAACAATGGTTCAAATGGCTCTGAGCACTATGCGACTTAACTTCTGAGGTCATCAGTCGCCTAGAACTTAAAACTAATTAAACCTAACTAACCTAAGGACATCACACACATCCATGCCCGAGACAGGATTCCAACCTGCGACCGTAGCGGTCGCTCGGCTCCAGACTGTAGCGCCTAGAACCGCACGGCCACTCCGGCCGGCACCGATCGGCACACTGGGTTGTGCGCGCCGGCAATTTTTAAGTTAAGCAAACGGCTCTGCGAGGCAGATTTATGACAACGCACGCAGACGAGGAAGAATGGCCAGGTGGGCACTATAAACAATTGCGGAAACGGGTGTGGAGTAATCAGGCCTCTGTGCTATGAAAAACCCGCATGTTACTGTTAAAACAGCGCTTAGCAGAGTGAGCTAGAAAACACTGACGTGATAATGGTTAAGGAACACTCCATGCACCATAGGTGTAAGAAGAGGAGTACAAATAAGGGAGCCCTGAGGCTCGAGGCAAGCAGTCGTGTCGCCAATCCCCAACCGCTAAGAATGACAATTAAGTTACAGGGCTACGACGAGGACCATCTGGTGATAAATTTCGGTGGCTAGCCGTCCCGCTGAATCAACCGCCAAGCTCCGCTGTACGGACGCGCCGCAGCCGGGTCCGAAACTTGGCGCTGCACAGGTGCCTCCGCTCTCTGGGCGACGTCGTCCGACAGACTGCAAACTGCCGTCTGCAAGGCCGCAGCCGCGGCGCGATCTCACAGCCTTCCGGGTCCAAGGCTGTCCTCAATCATTAACCGAGCTGCCTTGGGCGGGCGACTGGCGCTGCTGAGACTCCACTACAACGACGGTTCCTGGTTGTTTCCCTTCGGTGCTCTATACGGTGACCACGACTTACTGGCGCGGGGCTTCCGGTTCGGCCGACACACGCTACCGGCGATGTCGCCGGGCGAGGACAGGGCCATATCTCTGTAAGGACGGAGCTCACTGCTGCCGGAGCAGCAGATTCCGGTACAGGCATTTGTGCTGACACACGTACACATGTCGTGCCACCATAGCCTGGATCAGCAGAGGGATCCTGTATCCTTCGACAGAATAAAGTCGAGACCAAATTTGCCTGTGAATCTCTGCACATACTGACGTGATTCACACCTCTCACCCAAATCATATCTCTCAGTCGTCTTGGCGCATTTCGACCCCCGAGGTCGGGGGTTCGTAACAGTTTGGTGTCAGAGTGATAGTTTCGTTTACCAACGCAACAAGTTGTATTGGAAAGTGTTCATTCACCGGCCGGCCGTGGTGGCCGAGCGGTTTTAGGCGCTTCGGTCTGGAACCGCGCGACCGCTACGGTCGCAGGTTCGAATCCTGCCTCGGGCATGGATGTGTGTGATGTCCTTAGGTTAGTTAGGTTTAAGTAGTTCTAAGTTCTAGGGGCCTGATGACCTCAGATGTTAAGTCCCGCAGTGCTCAGAGCCATTTGAACCATTTGTTCATTCACGTCCAATACTACGGCTTGGTGAGAGAGTTGGTTTTGGGGGGCGGTGAGTGAGGCAGTGTCACTTGACGTGGGTTCGGTGGTATCAGCTCAGAATAATGTGATGTGGTGAGTCTAGTTATATTTATGTTACTTTTGGTGTTCGCTCTTGGTGTCGAGTTAATTGTGCGAGCTGGGGTACGCTATGGTTAAGAGGTATTTTTGCAAAGCCACAGCGACCGGTGGGCTTAACTTTGTTTAGAGGTAATGATCAACACAATAATTTATTACCAGTGATGTGTCCATCTCGTAAATTGTGTGGGCACGATTTGTCGTGTAGTAGAGCGGTAGCAGCTGCTTTTTCTGTGTGTAGGTGAAATGGTCACCTGTCAAGTAGCTGTCAGATTGTGGTAGATTTTTGTGTGTGGAGTTGTTCAACATTGTTTTCTTGTTTTTCCTTTTTTTTCTTTTTGCAGTAGACTACGGAAAATGGTGGAAACACGTGCTACAGCTACCGCGGGAGCAGTTGCTGCTTGAACTCAACGAGTGCATGCGTTAACAGAGGAATTGTAAGACGAGAGGCAGAGAAATTTCGAACGTCATTGTGAGTTAGAGGTGGGGAAAGAGAATCAGGTTCAGCCACAATTTGGAGGCAGAGGAAAATAAATATGGACTGAGAGTGCTTTGTGTTCCATATGCCACGACAGTAATGGCACTAATTAATCCCTTCTCCGGCAAGGCAACAGTTGATGTAACAATTTTTATCAAGGATGTTAGGGACGCTGAGGGTACGCATGACTGATCAGATAAAATAACCCTGCATGTTACTTGATGGTGTTTTGCAGGGGACACCAATGCATATGTTGTGTACCATGAGATATTGAGTAAAGCACAAACGTTTCAGGAGTGTCCCGCTGAACTACGTCAGATGTACCAAAAGCAAAGTAGTACGCAATTTTTTCGGCTGAAACTAAGTACTTTGTCAATTTAGCACCAGTGACCTTTAGGAGGCATTCTCGGATGGAATCCGTAAACTTATACAAAGACATATGTACAGACCCAGGATGCACAAGCTAACAAGTTGCTGTTGCAAGACGCAGAAAAAGAGCAGTGGATTTTTTTCACCGTGGTATATCCGCAGAGGTGTGACGGAGGCAACGAATAGAAAATTCGGAGGACTTAGTGTCAGTTATTATGATCACAACAGTTATTGAGGGGGTGGATATTATAACAAAGCAAAGAATGGATCACCGGGCGTTCGTTTCTGAAATCGGGAGTTATGGATGTGGTCGGAGGGGTATAAGAAGAAGCAGTTTAAACAACCAGAGTGCTGTTCATGTGGCAGAGTGGGCCCACCGTGCATCTGGCTGTAGAAGTAGGAAAAGTGGGAAGCGCCGCCAAGGAAATCATCCGTTAAACGCAAATGAAAGTTTGTTAAAAGAAGCCATTAACAGTCAACGATGGCTATGATGTCTTTTAAGATCTATTGTATGACTGTGAATCCCAACCATGAGAAGTTAAGCAAACGAAAGTGCTTTAGCCGTCGGAAGGCAGTCCTGATTGGCCGTAACACTGTAAATGTTATATCAGAATGCCGATTTTTGGGCTTGGCGAGTGACAGGAAACAGGGGTGCATGTGTCCGTTATGAGTCTGGACCTCGTCGGAAAGAGGTGGGTGGGAGTATCACGGTATATTCTACATGGGTTTGGCGATAATAGTATGGAATCATTGGGTACGGCAGTACTGGAGTTTTCGGCTGCGAAAACTAAGGTCAGCGAACGCTTGGAGATATTGCCATACATAGACGAAGGCTATTCGGTGATTCCCGGGCTAGATATTCTCGACGAACATCATGCTAAGGTTTATCTTCGGCAACGCACAGTAGAACTCATTGGGGTTTTGTTCTAATTAGAGGAAACAGTTGTAACTGAGGCAATGGCACATGGTTCATCTATCATGGGGGTAATACCGACTGAACTTCATACGTTTTCAGTACTGATCGATCAGCAGGATAAAATACCAGCAGATACAGGGAAGATAGTGGGGGTTTCAGGGATACCGATTTGCCGAGAGAAAGATTATGCATGTGGTTCAACCATTCTTATGCTCTGAAGAATTGGATCGTTCGCATTGTTTTGTTCACAGTAGTTTGGCACTTGTAAGTGACTTTAATGGGGAACGAATGTTTCAAACAAAAAATGTTCAAATGTGTGTGGAATCTTATGGGACTTAACTGCTAAGGTCATCAGTCCCTAAGCTTACACACCTAAATTATCCTAAGGACAAACACACACACACACACCCATGCCCGAGGGAGGACTCGAACCTCCGCCAGGATCAGCCGCACACGAATGTTTCCAGTTAGTATGGATAACTCTGGCAGAGGGGAGGTGACTTTATCAAAGGGTGCGGTAATAGTCACTCTATAAGTCTTGGAAGATGAGGACTTCGATAGCCGCGCTGGGTAGCCGCGCCCTCTATGGCGTCTTGTCACAGTTCGTGCGGCTGCCCCCGTCGGATGTTCGAGTCCTCCCTCGGGCGTGTGTGTGTGTGTGTTGTCCTTAGCGTAAGTTAGTGTAAGTTAGTTTAAGTAGTGTGTTAGACTAGGGACCGATGACCTTGGCAGTTTGGTCCCTTAGCAATTCACATACATGTTTGGACTTCGATAGGCCGAGCTTAGAGGAAAGCCACAAGCAAACTATCGACATGGAAGTGCTATGATGGAAAGTGGGCTACCCGAATGGCAGAGATCTAAGGGCTATGGAAAACTCGTTGTTGAGGTTTAGTGATTTATTCTGTACAGACGGATGTTTACCAGCAACCGCGGTGAAACAACATCAGATACCGACAGGGGAAGGCACCAATTGACAGGAAGCCATACCATATAGCAAAGCAGCTGCAACCATTAGTGGAAAAGTTTATTGAGCAACAACTATCGGTTGGGATCACAGAACCCAGTGATAGCCCCTGGAGAGGGAATACAATGGTCGTATCGAAGAAATCGCCGGACGGAACAAGAAAAGGCAGATTTTACTGTGACTACGGATATTTAAATACACGAACAGTTTCGCATTCTTATCCAATTTCAGACACCACAGAAACTCTGGATAATTTGGATTATTGTCTGTTCTTTACAATTAAGGACCTCAGAAGCGGATATCGTGAATTGGAAGTGGCGCCTCAGGACAGACCGGAAACAGCATTTACGGTACCGGGTGGCCATTTTCAGTACAAGCGCATGACGTTTGGACTAAAGAAGGCACCGGCATTGGTTGTTAGGTGGGGTATTGGGAGTGTTTAAATCTAAAACTTGTGTTACGTATCTGTATGACATAATTTGTATTCTAATTATTTACCGCAGCATGTGAGACTTTTGGAGGATGTCTTTAGTCTGCGGTTGACACATTTGATGTTAAGTTTGGACAAGTGCCATTTTTCACAAACTCAGGTAAACTATGTGGGGTAGGTGATTAGTGAATGTGGCGCACAGACCGATCCTCCTCTCACAGACGCAGTTCAGAATTTTCCGACATCAGAAATAACTAGGCAGATACGTCTTTGAAATTACTATAGATGATTCATGAGGGACTTTGCAAAAATAGTCGAACCCTGAACAGGCAAGTGGAAAGGGAGAGAAATTCCATTGGTCGCAAGAATGTCAAGTGGCATTCAAAAAACTGAAGGAATTATCAGTGCCAGGGGTCCAGTCCTGTTTTTTTTCGGATTTCGAGAAAGAGTTTATCCTTTCATGTGATGCTTCAGATGAGGCAGTCAGTTTTTTTTTTTGTACAGATAGTACATAGTAAAGGACATCCGATAGCTTGTACTTCGAGACAGAGAACAAGGCGGATTGTAACTACTCAGCGACTGGAAGGTGTTTGCAGTTATAATTCTAACAACCCTACCACAATAAAGGTCAAAATTTAATAACGATTGTGGTGTTGCTCACGTTGCTCAATACTGCATTTTCGGGCAACAACAAAGTTATTATGTGGCAGGTGTCATTAGAGCACAGTTAATAAAGTCATTTCATGTAATAATGAATAAATTATGCACTCACCTTTTCGTGTTTCCAACGCTGGTCTCGTTGTAAAATCATGGCTCAATCGTCGAAAATCTAGGTGGTGATGATTCCAAGCTTGGATGCAAAGAGGCCTAGGTTTTATTCTGCTATATTCAAAAGTTTTGTAGATGCACTTCACAAACCATTCTTGAAGATTAAACCTTTCAAAGTTAGCACAATAGTGATGTAAAAAAAATAACCAGCACTACGAATTTAAGTTACACTTCCTTTTAATTGCTTTTATTGCAATATCACGTAACACACGAAACATCACTTCACAATACAAAACATATTTGAAAACATCTTCCTCACTGTTAAAGTTCACATTTTATAAGCTGAATACGTTATGCGTCTTTCGAACATGACGTCCAAGACTTGACTTTTTCGAGCTCAGACGCTCTAACAACTAACTAATAATCGCTTACGCGCCCAAAAATCAGAGTTACAAGTACGTCAAAGATCATAGTGACAAAAGAAAGAATACACATAAGAATAATATCATTGCAACATAAACATATCGATGTATCAAAGTACCTCTACATTAATGAAATGAAATCTGAATGTTGTCTCAGAAACATGTTAACTACTTTACAGAAACACAGTAGAATATTGCTGATATCGAGGGGTTCAGGTGAGCTGCCGTAATGGTTACGTAATTCAAGTACCATTACATAATGGTATTATCTATTTTCGATATTACCTGTATGGTAGGGAGTTTAAGGTCATGACAGACCATACCTCATTGATTGGCTGATTGGCTTGAAAGATCCGTCAAGTAGATTACCTCGCTGGGCACTTAAGCTTAGTGAATTCCAGTACGAGCTAATCCACAGGCCAGGAAGATCGCGTGCATACGTTGATGTATTAAATCGTAGTGTAGCGATGCATGGAAAGGGCCGATGTTGCGCCCTGGAAAGTGCCGTTGCAGGGATTACCAGAGGCGTGCAATCAGTTTTCTACGTTGAACTTGATGTGAGACCTAGTTTCTCCTGGCGTATACAATTTTCAAACAACTTACGGGAATCCAGCCGGATAATATTTACAGCGATCGCCGATATTTTCGCGGGAGTATAACCCGCCATTTTAAAGACACAAACTGCAAAGGACAGGCGATGTACAGGCAAATTTAAAACCTCAGTTCCAGGAGTAATTCATGAAAGATAACACACACACACACACACACACACACAAACTCTGAACACTAGTGCCACCAAAGATCACCAAATTCAGAGATATTGATAGTGAACCAACCATTTAATGGTTGCTTCGAAATTGTCTGATTTCACTTGGGATTGGTTGGACGTTGTTGCCTCATGAACTCAAACTGACTGGGAATACAGTTCTGTTACATTTGGAAAAGTTTGAATGTTGTCATCGCTCGGAGTCTGTTTTTATATCTCGACGTTCTGTGGTAAATCTCACAGAGAAATCCTTTGACGACGCAACCTTATCCGCGCGTGGAAAGGGTTTAAATTTTGCCCCCACACCGAAGAGTTTCCTGGTTGTTGATTTTGTAGTTCAATTGAACAGGCAGTTCGCAAACTACCTCCTGGCGCTGCAGAGGAGGTTAGGAGGGATGCACGTCGTGTGTTGACTAGGGCTCGTCCACCCAAGAGTAATGTAACAGCAGCAGAGGGCGCTGCTTTACGCTCTCTCAAAGTTGATCGTGATATTGTTATTTTACCTGAGGAAAAGGGCAATGCCACCGTTGTTTTAAACAAACAGGATTATGTGCAAAAGATGCAATGTTTATTATATGACTCAGAGCATCGCAGAATCGGTGCCGACCCAACGGAAAGTGTTGATAGAAAAAGCAATAGCCTCCTGAAGAAAAGTATTGCTATATAACGTAGGGTTCGGCAATAGCAGATCTACTTGGCTACAGTAATCGTGTGTTCCGTTTATACTCAGTACATCGGTTCTCCACGGTCCTGATAGCTTGACCAATATACACTCCTGGAAATGGAAAAAAGAACACATTGACACCGGTGTGTCAGACCCACCATACTTGCTCCGGACACTGCGAGAGGGCTGTACAAGCAATGATCACACGCACGGCACAGCGGACACACCAGGAACCGCGGTGTTGGCCGTCGAATGGCACTAGCTGCGCAGCATTTGTGCACCGCCGCCGTCACTGTCAGCCAGTTTGCCGTGGCATACGGAGCTCCATCGCAGTCTTTAACACTGGTAGCATGCCGCGACAGCGTGGACGTGAACCGTATGTGCAGTTGACGGACTTTGAGCGAGGGCGTATAGTGGGCATGCGGGAGGCCGGGTGGACGTACCGCCGAATTGCTCAACACGTGGGGCGTGAGGTCTCCACAGTACATCGATGTTGTCGCCAGTGGTCGGCGGAAGGTGCACATGCCCGTCGACCTGGGACCGGACCGCAGCGACGCACGGATGCACGCCAAGACGCCAAGACGCAGTGCCGTAGGGGACCGCACCGCCACTTCCCAGCAAATTAGGGACACTGTTGCTCCTGGGGTATCGGCGAGGACCATTCGCAACCGTCTCCATGAAGCTGGGCTACGGTCCCGCATACCGTTAGGCCGTCTTCCGCTCACGCCCCAACATCGTGCAGCCCGCCTCCAGTGGTGCCGCGACAGGCGTGAATGGAGGGACGAATGGAGACGTGTCGTCTTCAGCGATGAGAGTCGCTTCTGCCTTGGTGCCAATGATGGTCGTATGCGTGTTTGGCGCCGTGCAGGTGAGCGCCACAATCAGGACTGCATACGACCGAGGCACACAGGGCCAACACCCGGCATCACGGTGTGGGGAGCGATCTCCTACACTGGCCGTACACCACTGGTGATCGTCGAGGGGACACTGAATAGTGCACGGTACATCCAAACAGTCGTCGAACCCATCGTTCTACCATTCCTAGACCGGCAAGGGAACTTGCTGTTCCAACAGGACAATGCACGTCCGCATGTATCCCGTGCCACCCAACGTGCTCTAGAAGGTGTAAGTCAACTACCCTGGCCAGCAAGATCTCCGGATCTGTCCCCCATTGAGCATGTTTGGGACTGGATGAAGCGTCGTCTCACGCGGTCTGCACGTCCAGCACGAACGCTGGTCCAACTGAGGCGCCAGGTGGAAATGGCATGGCAAGCCGTTCCACAGGACTACATCCAGCATCTCTACGATCGTCTCCATGGGAGAATAGCAGCCTGCATTGCTGCGAAAGGTGGATATACACTGTACTAGTGCCGACATTGTGCATGCTCTGTTGCCTGTGTCTATGTGCCTGTGGTTCTGTCAGTGTGATCATGTGATGTATCTGACCCCAGGAATGTGTCAATAAAGTTTCCCCTTCCTGGGACAATGAATTCACGGTGTTCTTATTTCAATTTCCAGGAGTGTATGCCATGCCACAGATTCAAGGAATACGATATACACCCGCCTTACGCAAACCAAGATCGCAGGACACTATCAAGAGTCTTAACACCTATAGTGCTGTTCCCCCTAGGTTAGATGGCCTTCCGAAGGTACACAAGGAAGGGCTTCCTTTCTGTCCTGTAGTGAGTAATATCGGCGCTCCGACATATCTTGCTTCTCTGTTGAGTCCACAAGTTGGTCGGTGTGAACATCATATCAGGAACTCAGCTGACTTCTTACGTCACTTGGAGGGACTGCGGTTGAATGACTCTGATATTTTAGGAAGTTTTGATGTGGTCTCTCTCTTCACTCATGTTCCTCTGTCTGATTAGTTGCGGTTAACTGAGGTTAGGTTTGGTGCAGAATTAACTAATCTCTTTCGGCATGTGTTAACATCCCCTTACTTTTTATTCAATGACCAGTATTACGAGCTGACAGATGGAACTGAGATGGGTAGTCCGTTGTCTCCTGTGATCGCAAATTTGTTTATGGAAGCCTTCGAAGTATGTGCATTGGAGTCGGCGCCTTTTAAACCCGCTTATTTCTTCACATATGTTGATGATACTTTTGTTGCTTGGCCTCATGGTAAGGAGAATTATAATGCCTTTTTATAACATCTGAACTCGATCCACCAGAACATTCGTTTTACGATAGATGTGAAGAGGGTGGTTGTCTTCCAACTTCTTGACGTTTTGGTTAGGAGGAAGAATCATTGGGACATGCAGTTTACAGGAAACGTACTCACACCGACTTGTATTTACAGGCTAATAGTTGTCACCATCCGGCTCAGCGTGAAGGGGTACCTCATACCTTGGTACACAGAGCACATGTCATTTCCGACACTGAGACTTTGCCAGCTGAGAGTCCCATCTTCAAGCTACGTTTCGTCAAAATGGTTATAGTGAAAGACAAATTGAAAGTGCGTTGCGCTATTGACAAACTGTGCATCGAGTGATTGATGATAATACTGTGTCGACACTTAAGTCTACTGCTTTTATGTCGATCGATCTTATTTTACAGAAATAAGACGTGAAATGTGTTTTCCGACCTCCAACTAAAATTAGAGTGCCTTTGTGTTCTGTTAAGGATGATCTTAGCTTGCGTAAGGCGGGTGTATATCGCATTCCTTGTATCTGTGGCATGGCATATATTGGTCAGACTATCAGGACCGTGGAGGACCGATGTACTGAGTATAAACGGCACACACGATTACTGCAGGTAAGTAGATCTGCTATTGCCGAACATTACTTGTATACTGGTCACCCTATGTTATATAACAATACCGAGATATTGGCTTGCACGTCCAGCTATTGGGACAGTGTTATTAAGGAGGCAGTTAAGATTAAATTAGCGAGCAACCTTGTAAACAGGGATGGAGGTTTTTGTTTAAGCTCTGCTTGGAATCCTGCTCTCTCCCTTGTCAGAAAACAGAGGGACAGAGTCAATGTTATCTCACCTGTTAGTTCGTAGTCTTTCACTATCGATATCTCTGACTTTGGTCATTTTTAGTGGCACTAGTGTTCAGTGTGTGTGTGTTATCTTTCATGAATTACTCCAAGAACCGAGGTTTTAAATTTGCCTGTACATCGCCTGTCCGTTGCAGTTTGTGCCTTGAAAATGGCGGGGTATACTCCAGCCAAAATATCGGCGGTCGCTGTAAATATTACATGGATGAATTCCGGTGAGTTGTTTGAAGGTTGAACTGGATGTCCTCGGATCACTTAATAAAACACTTGCAGGGAATAGATATGTCCTCACGATCACCGATCATTTTTCTCGATTTTTGGCACTGGTACCGGTGCCAGACCAAAGGGCTAGTACTATGACGTGGGCGTTATCAAACAACTGGATACCCAAGTTTGGGGTACCTGTTACCATGGTTACGGGTCAGGGTACGAAACAACTATACGGAGTATTGCGTATACCGAAGTTATGAAAGAGTCTGTTTCATCTGCAGACCAACAGGAGAACTGAACGTACGCACAAGACAGTTGTAAGAAAGTTAAGTTATGATTGGGATACATATCTTGCATATGTCTTGTGCGCCTATTTTTCGAAGGTCCATACTACATAGGGCTTGTCGGCATGTGAGGTGGTGTATGCAGGAAGATGCCGTCTCCCTTTGGTGTCTCGACTCCTAAATTAGTGCTGGGCGGCGAGGCGGTAGGGAAGTTTGCCAGAAGAATAAGCGAAGTTCGAAGTAATGTGCAAAAGGTGATCACGCAGGTGCTACAATGGCAGCAACTGCCAAACAGACGCATAGGCAAGCTGACTCAGTGCCGCGTGAGACATCGGGTGATGATCGAGAATCCCGGTATGCCAAAGGGGGAAACAAAGAAATGTTTGACGAATTACCAGGGACTTCATCAGCTCGTGGTAGTGACATCTTCAGCCATCGTGAAGATACAGATCCCCACAAAAACGTCTGTATGCACGTCAGTTGCGTGAAGACGTTTAAAGAAATGGTAGAAGGGATATTGCAGCTGTCGGAAACCAACCAGGAGGAGAAAGTTAAAAGGGGTAAAAGTAAGGGATCTGGAATTGGTGAGCGACGTAAGGTGCGTGATGTGCCATATAGTTTGAGGTAAGTTGTAGGATTGTAATTTGTTGTTTTTTTTCAGGTTAGTGTATCGGACAGTGTATACTTTTATTGCCATAGGGATTTTTTTATTCGTGTTGTTGTTACTGATGTTGTTTTTATTGTGTATTGTGCGTTCTTGGAAGGAAAGGTTTTGATCTGTCTGTGTGGCCAGGTATGGACTGATATGCGGACATGTGAAGCGAGTTTGTTTCTGGGGGATGTAAATGGGACGAGTCGCCGGAAGGAGTTTCTGCCAGATCGAACTTACTTCCAGAGAATGGGGACACATTGGTTATACTCAGTATTCACGCCATAAATTGTATGATTGAATTGCTATGAAGGAGGATGATAGGTATACATGAGAAAACTCGCGCTTCGGGAAAGCGGAATGATTATTAACGGCACGAGTGGTGGTAATCGGGATGGACTTCCGTCTTCCGGCTATACTCACAGGCTCAACTGTTGTGATATTGTCACGGAATGTGTTGCATTGGCCGAAAGAAACTCTGAGGGTATTAACCCGTTCAAAATTTAACGTACTTAAATAACACACTCAGTCCAGGACATATGCAGTCCTTGGACAGACTAATAGAGTCCCAGCAAGGGAGAATTTAGATGGAACAAACGCGGCAGCATATACATCATTTCTGGAAACAACAGCAGCACAAAGTGTTAGTAGTAAGCGTGGCAGCTACCAGTTGTGGCGTGTTTCTGGCTGGCTTTTGTGTACCGTATTTCTGCGTGAAACGCAAGCAGACCCAGGTTGTAGATGTTCCAACAGACAAATTACAGTAGAATGGTTGCCTGACATTGGCCAGGGAAGCGATTAGTTTTAAGGGCTTAATAAATATGTAAGATTATGATAGGGGAACATGGTAGTTAGTTAAGGGGAGCAATACAAGTGTGGAGAGAAGTCTCGTGTGTGAACATTACATTGTGAATTGGGGAGGGGGGAGGGCGGGGGGTTTGTCCTCAGTACATAAATTATTACAGTTTAGGTGGTTTCGTGGCAGCCCGATACTAAAGATTCGGAATGAATCTTTGGTAAGTTGTGCCACGAATAAATATGAGCGCGTATTTGGGGAATTCTTAATAATTTTGCACAGCTATGGCCAGAAGGTAGATGTTAAGGGACCGATGGAAACACAGCGCATCGGACACTGTCAGTGTTGATATTAAGCAAACGGTTCTGCAAGGCAGTTTTATGGCACCGCTTGCGGGCGAGGAAACAGGGCCGGGCAGGCCACTCTGCCCGCGTCTGGAATCGGAGAGAATGACAACATTTTCAGTTGGAGGCCAACCACGACGACCATCTGTTAACGAATTTCGGCGGCCAGCTGCTCCAGTGTATGAACCGCCTGCACGGACCCGCCGCAGGCATGGCGGCGTCGGTCCAAAACTTGACCCTGCACGGGTGCGCGGACCACGGCGGCGGGCAGCCTCTACTGTCTGGGTGAGGTAGTCCTGGCTTCTGTAAGGCCGGAGCCGGCCCACGGCCTCGCGGCCTCCTGGGTCCGGGCGACTGGAGCTGCCGAGGCTCTGCTACAACGACGTCAGCTGACTGTTTCCCTTCACGCTCTACATGGTCACCACGAGTAGCGCTTGAGAGAAAAGCCAGCCGTGCACCGGATGAAAGCGCGGGGCTTCCGGCTGGGCCGACACACGCTTTAGGTGCCGTTACGTCTCAACGACACAGTGGCCAGGTGCCGGAGTAGTAGATTCCGATGCTGGCGTTTGTGTTGACGCACGTACACACGCCTCGTTGCTGTGGCCAGGATCAGGAGAGGCATTGTGTATTGTTCGATGGAGTAAAGTCAGTGCCAAACTTGACTGTGTATCTCTCCTGGCCTCGGCGTGATTCGCCTCACTCTCCTAAACCACATCTCTCAGTCATCCAGGTGCATTACGAACCCTGTGGTCGCAGGGCCGTAATAGAATCCTACACGACGACTCACTAAGGTAGTCCAAGAACAGATTTTCTCAATCTCCACAAATTGGATGGAAAACCACGGCAAGTCGTACTGTAGGCCTCTATGGACTCACTGAGTACCAGTGGGGGTTCCTGCAAAGAGTCTGGGGAAATTTTACATTTTCCCATAATACATTCCTGCCGTGCAACATTCCACTCTTCCTTGTCCGCCCACGGTAGCTGAGTGGTCAGTGCGACGGACTGTCAATCCTAAGGGCCCGGGTTCCATTCCCGGCTGGGTCGGAGATTTTCTCCGCTCAGGGACTGGGTGTTGTGTTGTCCTAACCATCATCATTTCATCCCCATCGACGCGCAAGTCGCCGAAGTGGCGTCGAATCGGAAGATTTGCACCAGGCGAGCGGTCTACCCGACGGGAGGCCCTCGTCGCACGCCATCATCATCATCATCATCCACTCTTCCTTGAAATATTCGTCCTGAATTTTTCTTAGCTTACCTGTGATAGCTCATGAAATGTGTGTTGCATTGGTAACTACACACTGTACAATATTCTGTTATTTACACGTTTGAAATGCTTATTCACTAATTTTTTTGGTCTGTCCTTAATCCTATATTACATATGTTCAGTCCCTACTTTACAATACAACTTTATAATCTTACTCTACATTACACTTTTTTATTCCTTATACTGCCATGTAATCACTTGCCAGGTATTTGATGGATGACTGGTTGGTTATATGCATAAAGTCTCAGGAGACTGCCCAGACTTTTAGTAGAACAGTGGCAGCACTTGCAGTGGAAGTACTTCATCTTATGATCTTACACCGTTGTTTACCTCTGTAGTTGCGAATACGCTGGAAGATTTGTTCTAACTAAATTCGGTCGTTGTTATGTCTCTGTCAAGTCGTCTTGTGAGTGCAATGGATCGGGATTTAAGATGATGTTGAGTAATGTTAGGTTATGTGCGGGGAACACTTATAACGGTTTTCCGGCCAAAATACAACGTAAATTGTAAGAATTGGATCGTGGCCCTACCTCTGATAATACTAGAAGACGAATTTGTGTTCCTGCTGTACAAGTTGGACCTTTTATTAACATACCATTGTTCTGTAGATCTAATTTGGTCATACCCAATGGTGTTCCATTTTGGTAACAGTTTACGATGAAAACTTCTGGTGCGAAAAATGAATAAACTTAATGTGCTGCCGGCCGGAGTGGCCGTGCGGTTCTAGGCGCTACAGTCTGGAACCACGCGACCGCTACGGTCGCAGGTTCGAATCCTGCCTCGGGCATGGATGTGTGTGGTGTCCTTAGGTTAGTTAGGTTTAATTAGTTCTAAGTTCTAGGCGACTGATGACCTCAGAAGTTAAGTCGCATAGTGCTCAGAGCCATTTGAACCTTAATGTGCTCCCACTCTCTGTAGCGCAAGCATTTCTCTTTGACACTCCGATATTTCTGTTTTCCCTAATAACAATTGTACCTCATACGCCTGTGCGTTTTTCTGTAATGCTCTGGCTGGACAAATCGTGATGCTTTCTCTTATACATTCTTGTAAATCTGCTAATGACATAAGGACGTAACATTCTCTTTGTTTTGAGATTAAGACAAACACACACACCCATTCCCGAGGGAGGACTCGAACCTCCACCGGGACCAGCCGCACAGTCCATGACTGCAGCGCCTTAGACCGCTCGGCGATGGGTTAAGAAATCTCATTTTTAATCTCTCCCTGATGTTAGGGAGAAATTCGTACGTTCTCCTGCCGTTGTCTGAAGTGTCCGATTTGTTTTGCCACAGTTGTAATATGCGACCTTTTATTGCCTTCTTTGGACTGGCTTCAGTTCCAAGCACCCTTCGTACTTGATTGTGTTTTTTTTACCCAGTAAAAGGCTTCTCTTTTCCCACTTTCCCAGTCCAGTGGGCATATTCCTAGAATTACTGACAAAAAATCATACGGGGTAGTGCGGTAGGCGCCCGTTAATCTTAGTAGCACGCCACATTAAACTCTTCTCACTATTGAAGCTACCTTCAGTAGCTGCAGTCTATGAGCCCAATTGCTCGCACAATATCCTACGATTGATGCTAATAGCCGCGCGGGATTAGCCGAGCAGTCTGAGGCTCTGCAGTCATGGACAGTGCGGCCGGTCCCGGCCGAGGTCCGAGTCCTCCCTCGGGTATGGGTGTGTGTGTTTGTCCTTAGGATAATTTAGGTTAAGTAGTGTGTAAGTTTAGGGACTGATGACCTTAGCAGTTAAGTCCCATAAGATTTCACACACATTTGAACATTTTTTTGATTGATGCTAATAGAGGTTGGTGGTATGTTCTGATTGTCTTCAAGGGAAACCGAAATTGCCTATTTGCAATGGTTATAATTTTATTCATTACGGTGGTACCTTTCCTGCCTGCTTCCTCTACATGATGTGCAAATTTACGACGTTCGTCCGGAAATACCCCTAGATATCTCGTTCTGCGCTTCTCATAATCGCTACATTATTTAATTACTGGCCCATATCATTAACGTCGATATACAGCAGGATTTTGTAACATATATTTTGTTCGAACATTATGGATTACCTCGAAGATAACGATCTATTGCCACACAGTCAAAATGGGTTTAGAAAACATCGTTCTTGTGAAACACAACTATCTCTTTATTCGCATGAAGTGCTGAATGCTATTGACAAGGGATTTCAGATCGATTCCGTACCTCTGGATTTCCGGAAGGCTTTTGACACTGTACCACATGCGGCTTGTAGTGAAATTCCGTGCTTATGGAATATCGTCTCAGTTATGTGACTGGATTTGTGATTTCCTGTCAGAGAGGTCACAGTTCGTAGTAACTGACGGAAAGTCATGGAGTAAAACAGAAGTGATTTTTGTAGTTCCCCAAGGTAGTATTATAGGCCCTTTGCTGTTCCATATATATCTAAACCTTTTGGGAGACAATCTGAGCAGCCGTCTTAGGTTGTTTGCAGATGACGCTATCGTTTATCGACTAATAAAGTCACCAGAAGATCGAAACAAATTGCAAAATGATTTAGAAAAGATATCTGAATGGTGCAGAAATTGGCAGTTGACCCTAAATAATGAAAAGTGTGAGGTCATCCACATGAGTGCTAAAAGGAATTCGCTAAACTTCGGTTACACGATAAATCAGTCAAATCTAAAGGCCGTAAATTCAACTAAATACCTAGGTATTACAATTACGAACAACTTATATTGGAAGAAACACATAGAAAATGTGGTGGAAAAGGCTAACCAAAGACTGCGTTTTATTGGCAGGTCACTTAGAAAATGTAACAGATCTACTAAAGAGACTGCCTACAGTAAGCTTGTCCGTCCTCTTTTAGAATACTGCTGCCCTGTGTGGGATCCTTACCAGATAGGACTGACGGAGTACATCGATAAAGTTCAAAGAAGGGCAGCACGTTTTGTATTATCGAGAAATATGGGAGAGAGCTTCACTGAAATGATACAGGATTTGGCGTGGACATCATTAAAATAAAGGCGTTTTTCGTTACGGAGGAATCTTCTAACAAAATTCCAATCTCCGACTTACTTCTCCGAATGCGAAAATATTTTGTTGACACCGACCTACATAGGGAAAAACGATCACCACGATAAAATAAGGGAAATCAGACCTCGTACGGAAAGATATATTTGTTAGTTCTTTCCGCGCGCTATATGAGATTGGAATAATAGAAAATTGTGAAGGTGGTTCGATGAACCCTCTGCAAGGTTCTTAAAGATGATTTGCAGAGTATCCATGTACTTTAGTTTTTTTTATTAGGTGCGTCGTTTTGTGAGGTGCTAGTGACAATTTAACACTTCGTCACCAGCCCTCAAGTTCGTGGTGGGCCGCATTAGATTTGTCTTCTATAATTCTTCTGGAGTCACCACTTACAGAGAGCAGCACGTTATCTGCAAATGCCACCAGACAGCTTATGTTACCGCTGTCATATAACTTATGTAGTATGGGCTCCAGTGCTACGTCCCAAAACTCCAGACCACACGCTGACCCCTGCGGACAGCCCTTTGTTATTGTCTTCGTTACTTCCTTTCCTAGGCCCTTTAAAGAAGCATGTCACCCATAACTGTAATCTCTCAGGCAATTATAGATCGATTCTGGACACTCCAAATCCCTAAGGCGACCAAAGAAATAAGGTCATCATAGGTTATCGAAAGCGCCAGCAGTATCAACCATCATCGCTAAAGCATATTATGAGTATCTGTCGCTAACAAAATCGTCTTGTTAATTGCGTCTTGAGTTGACTTGTCTCTTCCAAACCTGTACTGGTGAGTGCTTATCCCGTGTGGCAGTCTGTGATTTTGTAATCTTTTGCATAATAGTTTTTGAAATACCTTGGCGAGAACGTTTCAAAAGACAAATTGGCCTGTAGGATTTGGGTATCACTGGATGTTTATCTTGTCCTTTACTAATTATTACCGCTTCAACGTTCTCCCACGGTGCAGGGATCCTTCGATGCAAGAGACATTCATAGTACAGGTTGCACAAGTAACTATCTAATTGGTCACATAAGGCTTATGTTACTTCGGCTGGGATCCCGTACGGTCCTGGAGATATTTTGTTTTTCAGTCTTAAAATTACATGCCTAATTTCTCCTTGTGTCAAGGGTGTAACCTCCCCACAAAAATTATTAAATTGAAATTAAAAATAATTATTATTATGGATAGCGATTCTCATTTTTGTGTGACCTCAGAACAAAACTGGTTCCCATTTAATGTACCCACAGAATTCTTTTCTCATTTAATGTAAGCACGAAACAGAAAAATTCCTAAGCCTCATAATAAAAAAATAAATTCAGTAACCTCGTAAAATTTGGACGACAGCAGTGCTGCGTCGTGGCCCTGTAAGATCATTCTGAATAAAAGCAAAAATTCTTACCTCAATTAAAAAAAAAACGGCGAATATATCTGCTCTTACCTAAAAAAATTTCCGGCACAGCTCCGTGCAACGTTGGCCTATACATTTGCGATTTGTGAAAGGAAGCAACTGATTTTCTTGAAATGAATGCTTTTTTTAAAAAAATTACTTTATATTGCAAAAATTATTATTAGGACATTTTTTAAACATTTGGATGACAGTTCAGATACATTACTAGATATGCGCGACGCTGCTTCTTTACCTTATACAATAATACTCCATCTCCAGATTCCCGACCAGAGCAGACTGCAGACAAGCGCAGACAACCTCAGACAAGCAACTAGCAACAACTAACTGCTACAGTTACACAGTTCGTAGTGCAGTCAACACTGCTCTCTGGTCAGCGATTCTCATATCGCAGATAGCGCATACCTCTTACAAGGGGTCTTCAGCTGAGCGTCCCACGCTAAAGCAGGTGCGCTAATACAGTGTGCAGAGTCCCGGTCATACGTCTTAACGTAAAGAGCGCAACATTTTTAGTAACACATCAATTTTTAAATACAGTTAAGAGTATTCTCCAAATGTCTCACAACTGAATGCGTTCCATACACTGCAGACGCTTTGGTTCACAGCCTCTGTTATTGTTTTGTCCGTTAAGAAACTCTTAAACTTATCGACTGACAGTAGGCTATCTTCCAGAGGAATCGATTCACTGCTTAAATACCCATATTCGAAATTTCCCTCTTTGTTAACTAAATTAAACTTACGGTTGTCGGGAAAATGTGACCTCATTGCTTTGAGTACTTCTCGTTTCGTGTAAGATGCGCGCTTTCCGATTGAACACATCAGAAAATTTAGTGAGTCAGTAAATCGGAAATTTATGTCACATCTCTTGTCCTGATGCATTACCGGAACACTCTTTGTGAAAGATCCATATTTTTCCGTATGTGGTGGTATAATGGAAATGCGACCCTGATTTAACGTAATTTCTCCATCTCTATCTGTTGTCTTTTGTTCACATAGGTCAACGATCAAGAAATGCCCGTCGGAATTGTCCAGACTAAAATGCGACGGGCAAAGTACAGTGATGTCTATAACTCACATTGCAGCCGGGATATACTGAGCTCTACACGCACCTTCAAAATGACAATGATCTCAGTGCTTCACATCGCCTTCCGCAAAGGATTTCTCGCAAATGTGACTGGCGTTTGCTGAGTTTAACGCTAATTCTACTTCGGGGCTTAATATCATCGTTTTATTTTGTTATAAAAAGCCATCCTCAGTCTCAGAGATTGCATAGGGTTGTTGAGTAAACAATTCCATGCAATCGCTACCTGTATACAATGTAATTTAAACTGGAAATATTCCTAGCTATAGCTGCAGTGTATGTAGTAGCCGACACTGCATGGTCTGTTCAAATACGCCTGATCGGAATACGAACCATAGTCTGCACTATGCCTGAAACCAACGACTGGTTACAATACGCACTCAGTATGCATAAATCACGAAAGGCAGTTTCAGTATTTTTCTACATTTTGAAAAATTTCATGAACTCTTTTTGGCAGTAGTTAGTACACTGGGGACTGGGTTAAACTGCTCACAGTCAACTAAATGTTGCATCCGCAGCTGGAATGAAAGTAACACAGGAGTAGTTCACATATTACGGTGTACTGACGAGAAAGAGTAATGTTACATCGTGCGAGCCTCGAAGAGTTTTATACGTAAGAGAAATGATATGAATCTACTGTTTTCAACTTGCAACGTTCATAAAGTCACATATCTGTGATGATGGTTTTTTTGTAATATGCAGTGGTACAACTCTAATTTCTTTGCCTTCCCTATTATCTTCTCCAGTGATCCATTTATAATCTAAATACTGGGTGCCACAGACGTTTACAGACAGGTCTTCAATCTGTTCTTCGGAAACATGAACGTTTGAGTTCTGTAGGAAATTGTATGTTGGCGGAGTTTAATTTCTTTACACGTGGCTAGTATTTAGACTCGCGTTCTGCATACACATTTGCCGGATACAATCCTGTTACAATTGACAGCTTGGAAGAAGCATAATCCATTGTCTTCGCGTTATGACTTCATGTTTGTCTGGTAACACATTAGGAAGTTCTGCTGTGTAATCATGCACAAAAACCTCTATTTTCGATAACATTAACTCGCAACTGAATTACTTCTATAAACGCCCAGCCAGAATCACGAGTAAACAAAGTTTCCAGTTTTCTCAGAAGTCGCTTTGTGACATTAGTTGAATACCATTCATTGACAGCATGAGACAGCGGTAGAGACACATTCTTTATATGGAGGTACATCTGACCTGCTTTGGCAAGAGAAAATGGCAGACTAGCAAACAGTTAATCTCAATCGGTTTCTTAAAATGGCGGAACAGACCTCCAAGAAATATCTGAGGTCCTTAAATCCAAGCACACTATCGATAACGCCAGTATATATTTACCTTCTAAATGCAGATTCGGGATCAAGCCATTCGAGATTATTATCTGATTTAATATGTTTTTTCTGCTAGTTCAGCCATTCTATCACAAACTGTTTTATATGCAGAGCATCCGCAGCTGCTGAAGCTCATGGTTAATAGAAACACCACTGTTGTTGTTGTTGTGGTCTTCAGTCCTGAGACTGGTTTGATGCAGCTCTCCTTGCTACTCTATCCTGTGCAAGCTTCTTCATCTCCCCGTACCTACTGCCACCTACATCCTTCAGAATCTGCTTTGTGTATTCATCTCTTGGTCTCCCCCTACGATATTTACCCTCCACGCTGCCCTCCAATACTAAATTGGTTATCCCTTGATGCCTCAGAACATGTCCTACCAACCGATCCCTTCTTCTGGTCAAGTTGTGCCACAAACTTCTCTTCTCCCCAATCCTATTCAATACTTCCTCATTAGTTATGTGATCTACCCATCTAATCTTCAGCATTCTTCTGTAGCACCACATTTCGAAAGCTTCTATTCTCTTCTTGTCCAAACTATTTACCGTCCATGTTTCACTTCCATACACTCCATACAAATACTTTCAGAAATGACTTCCTGACACTTAAATCTATACTCGATGTTAACAAATTTCTCTTCTTCAGAAACGCTTTCCTTGCCATTGCCAGTCTACATTTTATATCCTCTCTACTTCGACCATCATCAGTTATTTTGCTCCCCAAATAGCTAAACTCCTTTACTACTTTAAGTGTCTCATTTCCTAATCTAATTCCCTCAGCATCACCCGACTTAATTCCACTACATTAAATTATCCTCGTTTTGCTCTTGTTGATGTTCATCTTATATCCTCCCTTCAAGATACCATCCATTCCATTCAACTGCTCTTCCAAGTCCTTTGCTGTCTCTGACAGAATTACAATGTCATCGGTGAAACTCAAAGTTTTTATTTCTTCTCCATGGATTTTAATACCTACTCCGAAATTTTCTTTTGTTTCCTTTACTGCTTGCTCAATATACAGATTGAATAACATCGGGGAGAGGCTACAACCCTGTCTTACTCCCTTCCCCACCGCTGCTTCCCTTTCATGTCCCTCGACTCTTATAACACCCATCTGGTTTCTGTACAAATTGTAAATAGCCTTTCGCTCCCTGTATTTTACCCCTGCCACCTTTATATTTTGAAAGAGAGTATTCCAGTCAACATTGTCAAAAGTCGTAAGGTCAGTATTGCCTCACGTGTTCCAGTATTTATACGGAATCCAAACTGATCTTCCCCGAGGTTGGCTTCTACTAGTTTTTCCATTCGTCTGTAAAGAATTCGTGTTAGTATTTTGCAGCTGTGGCTTATTAAACTGATTGTTCGGTAATTTTCACATCTGTCAACACCTGCTTTCTTTGGGATTGGAATTATTATATTCTTCTTGAAGTCTGAGGGTATTTCACCTGTCTCATACATCTTGCTGACCAGATGGTAGAGTTTTGTCAGGACTGGCTCTCCCAAGGCCGTCAGTAGTTCCAATGGAATGTTGTCTACTCCGGGGGCCTTGTTTCGACTCAGGTCTTTCAGTGCTCTGTCAAACTCTTCACGCAGTATCGTATCTCCCATTTCATCGTCATCTACATCCTCTTCCATTTCCATAATATTGTCCTCAAGTACATCGCCCTTGTATAGACCCTCTATATACTCCTTCCACCTTCCTGCTTTCCCTTCTTTGCTTAGAACTGGGTTTCCATCTGAGCTCTTGATGTTCATACAAGTGGTTCTCTTATCTCCAAAGGTCTCTTTAATTTTCCTGTAGGCAGTATCTATCTTACCCCTAGTGAGATAAGCCTCTACATCCTTACATTTGTCCTCTAGCCATCCCTGCTTAGCCATTTTGCACTTCCTGTCGATCTCATTTTTGAGACGTTTGTATTCCTTTTTGCCTGCTTCATTTACTGCATTTTTATATTTTCTCCTTTCATCAATTAAATTCAATATTTCTTCTGTTACCCAAGGATTTCTACTAGCCCTCGTCTTTTTACCTACTTGATCCTCTGCTGCCTTCACTACTTCATCCCTCAAAGCTACCCATTCCTCTTCTACTGTATTTCTTTCCCCCATTCCTGTCAATTGTTCCCTTATGCTCTCCCTGAAACACTGTACAACCTCTGGTTCTTTCAGTTTATCCAGGTCCCATCTCCTTAAATTCCCACCTTTTTGCAGTTTCTTCAGTTTTAATCTACAGGTCATAACCAATAGATTGTGGTCAGAGTCCACATCTGTCCCTGGAAATGTCTTACAATTTAAAACCTGGTTCCTAAATCTCTGTCTTACCATTATATAATCTATCTGATACCTTTTAGTATCTCCAGGGTTCTTCCATGTATACAACCTTCTATCATGATTCTTAAACCAAGTGTTAGCTATGATTAAGTTGTGCTTTGTGCAGAATTCTACCAGGCGGCTTCCTCTTTCATTTCTTAGCCCCAATCCATATTCACCTACTACGTTTCCTTCTCTCCCTTTTCCTACACTCGCATTCCAGTCACCCATGACTATTAAATTTTCGTCTCCCTTCACAATCTGAATAATTTCTTTTATTTCATCATACATTTCTTCAATTTCTTCGTCATCTGCAGAGCTAGTTGGCATATAAACTTGTACTACTGTAGTAGATGTGGGCTTCGTATCTATCTTGGCCACAATAATGCGTTCACTATGCTGTTTGTAGTAGCTTACCCGCATTCCTATTTTCCTATTCATTATTAAACCTACTCCTGCATTACCCCTATTTGACTTTGTGTTTATAACCCTGTAGTCACCTGACCAGAAGTCTTGTTCCTCCTGCCACCGAACTTCACTAATTCCCACTATATCTAACTTTAATCTATCCATTTCCCTTTTTAAATTTTCTAACCTACCTTCCCGATTAAGGGATCTGACATTCCACGCTCCGATCCGTAGAACGCCAGTTTTCTTTCTCCTGATAACGACATCCTCCGGAATATTTTACCCAAGAGGACGCCATCATCATTTAATCATACAGTAAAGCTGCATGCCCTCGGGAAAAATTACGGCCGTAGTTTCCCCTTGCTTTCAGCCGTTCGCAGTACCAGCACAGCAAGGCCGTTTTGGTTATTGTTACAAGGCCAGATCAGTCAATCATCCAGACTGTTGCCCTTGCAACTACTGAAAAGGCTGCTGCCCCTCTTCAGGAACCACACGTTTGTCTGGCCTCTCAACAGATACCCCTCCGTTGTGGTTGTACCTACGGTACGGCTATCTGTATCGCTGAGGCACGCAAGCCTCCCCACCAGCGGCAAGGTCCATGGTTCATGGGGGGAGTGAAGAAACACCACTAACAAGTGGTAAAACTTTGTCTTAATTGACCAGCAGTGTGATCATTCATCAGACGCAGAGTACTGCTCGATCAGTATTGCAGTAGGATCTCTTCGCTGCTTCATCAAGAAGACTGCAAGTTCTGTTACAATAAATAGGAAGAAAAACGTGTATCCGTTGATGTAACAAATATTATGTTAATATAATAGTTAGCATAAGAGTAGTGGTGTGCCTTAGGTATGTGGCGCCGGCAAGAATTTAAAATGGCGGTCTCTAAAGAACCCCTCAGGAAGCAAAGAATGCACCCCCTTATCAATACAGAGAGATTGATATTTTTCCTTGTCCCAAGAAAATGTGAAGGCGTTTCTTGGCAAATATATACATGCAGTATTGTTAATTTACGGAAATTTAAGACAGAACGAAACTAATTTACAGCCCAGAATCAAAGGCGTTATGAGGGATTAAGAAACAGAAACACACATTTAAATAGAAAAACTCGTTATATTCTACAAAGTCTATTTCAAAATACATCGATTTGATAGGAATACCCGTATCAAATTTAACTTAACGCTGTTAATAAGCTCAGTTAATCTACTTAACTGCTACTTTCCTGGCTTTGATTTTCGCAAAATTATCAATTAATTCCTCTAAGTTAAGTTTCACTACCTCTTCATGTTCAATCGATAAAATGGCTAAATTGGAGGTACGTTCCTATCCCATAGATTATCTTAAATAATTTTTGATGAGCTTTATTTTACTGAAGCTTCGCTACCAAGAGGCCACCGTAACAGGAAGTATTCAGTAAATTCTAAGAGTTATTTGGATATTCCGATATATATCTTCTAAAGAAAGCTCTTGAATCTTTTTAAGAATGTCAAGTGGTGTTGCTTTTTCAACATCGTTAATGAGTTCTTTAGCTTGCATTCGAAATATTTCCAATTCTTGTGATACCTCAACTACATCTACATCATTTGAATATTTAATCCCAAAATCTGCAGCATGTTTAAGAAGAACATCAGTTGGCTCTTTTTTTAGAGCTTCTCCCGATAGAAAATAAAGTTTTGAAGATATTGAAGCCATTGCCTCATACCTCTTAGTGAGTTCTGTCAGGATTTGATCACAAACCAAATTTATTTCGAGTCGAGATTTATTTTTGAGTCGAGATAGTCATCATGCATTTGTTTGTTTGAATCTGAAAGACGTTGGCTTATGATCTTCCTTCTTTTTTCAGCAAAATTATCATAGATGCCGATTTCTTCCACTTGCTCTGTTGCATAATCGATTGCTGGACCAATACCTTCATCTCGGATTTCCTGAATCGTATTTGACAATTCCTTTATCATTTTGCTAGCCTTGTCGACTGCAACAGTCTCTACCTGATGTGACTTGCTGATTTTATCAATCGAGACTAGAATCCTTTCCCACAGATGCAAAAGAGATAGGAATTTGAAGTCGATTTGCTTGATGAGTCCTTGAGCCCCCACTGACGTTTCCAGGTTCCATTTGTCTTGGTTAATATCAGCCATTTCTTGCAGACCTGCATACGGTTCGTTCAGTGTTCTTTTTAAAGCGGTGACTGCTCTTTGTTTGGTTGACCACTTAGTGTTACAATGACCGTTCAACGTAATGTCGAAGTTACTTGACACACCTTGTCACCTTCCTGTAGAGCCACTGAAGAAAGTAAATATCTTTTGAACTGTTCCAAAAAAAGTAATCATTAGAGGCGAAACAACGGCAGCATGCAATCCGATAAGGTTTAAACTATGTGCAGCACATGGTACAAACTGAGCACTATCATTTTGTTTGATGATCTGAGCTTGCACACCGATATATTTCCCAGCCATATTGCTGCCATTATCATAACCCTGACCTCTGAAATTATCAATACTTAGCCCATTTTCTTTAAGTTTTTAAGAATGTCCATTGAAATGCCTTCACCTGTTTTTTCATTAGTGTTGATAAAGTCAATGAAACTTTCTTTAACTTGACAGCTCCCATCTGACAAGTCGACAAATCTAATAACTTGGCTCATTTGCTCAATGTCAGCAATGTCTGGTGTGTAGTCAAAGGTGATCGAAAAGTATTTTCCATTTTTTATTTGATTCAAGATTTTCTGCCTCATATTATTTCCAATTAAAGTTATGAGCTCATTTTGGAATTTAGGGGAAAAGTAACTGAGTGCCATTTTATTTGTTTTAACGTATGCCATATGTTCTGCTAGTTTAGGATGATGGTGACTTATTAGTTCTAACGTGCTTAAAAAAACTCCACCACTTGACTCGCCAATGATTTCTTTCTTTGCTGTTCCTCGAAGTGGTAGATTATTCTTAGCACAAAATATAATTACATCTATGACTACTTTCATTATGTTCCTCCACTTCTCTACCTCCTTCTGGATACTGTCTTGAATTTCATCATCTACAGTTTTCTTTTGTTTTAGTCGGTTTTTCAAATCTTTCCACTGCATGCAACACAACCTGTGGCTGGACGAGTTTTCGTGATTGTAAATGAGAGGGTTTAAGAGTTTCCAGTCATTGAAGCCTTTATTAAAATCTGAAAATTAAGATGACTTTCCACGATGATCCTTCCGAAAGAGGAGACAGGGAAAATAAAATAGAGAATCTTCCGACTGGCTATAAAGTAACCATTGTCTTCGCACGCGCTCGCCATTTGTGAGCTTTTTGTAAAACCACTTGCCATCGAAACGTCTATCTCCATCTGACACGGGAAACTTGAAGGTTGATACGTCAACTATTTGAGGGCCACGTTCAACCAGCACAATTCGGATACTGTCAGTAATCAATGGATAGCTAGGCCATTTTTTTTATCATTAAGAAGTATTTCACCTATTTCTGTTGAACAGTCTTCTTCTAGTGGAGGTAAATCATGTCAACCAACTGCAGATCATTCGTCATCTAAAGAACTATGTGTGGAAGATTCGTACTCTTCATAGCTGTTTTCTGAAACTGGTGGGGCTATATGATGGGAAGTTGATGGTTGTCGTTGGTTTTCATGACTTGTATGTAGATGTGTTTCCGTATCATTAGATTCAAAATCGGCATTACTCTCATCTTGATCTGTTGCAGTGTTACGAGTGTCCACCTCCTTGTTGAGTTTTAGCCAATTTTTCAAGTCTAGTGAAAGGAGAATTGCAGTTCTCTCCTTTTCTTTTCTTAGTTTTTTAAATTCACTCCCAGATAGTTTTTTAGGTCCCATCTCTTTGTTGTATGAAAGGAAATGTTTTAACCTGGAATGAAATATAGATGAAAGAGAAATGAACCTATACACATAATAATAACAATAACATGTGAATAATTTATAATGGGCCACACACAAAAGAACCCTCTCGGCTCAAGCACCACCAATTGGCGCAAGTACTGTCCCCCCCCCCCCCCCCCCCCACCCCCAGGTCAGGCCGAATCTAGACGAGATATCAGACTTGTCATATCGAAACTTGCCTTGATTTCTGCCACTTGTAGTTGACGTCGCTTAAACCAATATGCCAAATTTCAGCTGCTGAGACACAGTGGAAGTTACCTAAAAGAAATCACGAAAGCATTTATTTAGTGTGTTGGCGCTTACAAGGAAAGGCCGGTCCACTCGTTACGATTTGTCTGCACAGATATCTGCGCAAATGTGTGTGCATGCAAAAGATCGCCGCAAATCAGATATTAGATTGTAGAGCGTACCCAGGAGCCGATATGCACTCAGATCACAATTTAGCAATGATGAAGAGCAGGCTTAAATTTAAGAGAACCGTCCGAAAGAACCAGTCGGGATAGCATGGCTCTGAGGAACGATGAGACGCGCTTGAAGATAGCGAAGACTGTGGATACTGCGGTCGTGAATACGACAGTAGGAAGTTCAAGTGAAGAAGAGTGGACATCTCTAAAAACAGCAATCACAGATGTTGGGACGATAAGCATAGGAACAAGGAAGGTAAATACGAAGAAGCCATGGGTAACAGAGGAAATTCTTCATCTGATCGATGAAAGAAGGAAGTATAAAAATGTTCAGGGAAATTCAAGAATACAGAAAAACAAGTCACTTATGAATGAAATAAATAGGAAATGCAGGGAAGCTAAGACAAAATGGCTGCAGGAAAAAATGTGAAGCAATTGAAAATGAAATGATCGTCTGTGAGACTGATTCAGCATATAGAAAAGTGAAAAAAAAACATTCGGGGAAATTAACCCGGCAGTAAACTCAGCTGGTGTGTCAGACCACGAAGAAATCTTCACATTAATACAATGTCTGAAAATTGGTTTAAAAAAGCCATCTTGTCGGCACATATAAAAGATAACAATAAGAGTCGTCTGATGGTAATTAAAAATCGATGTAATCTGTAAGGGTCTGAAAGAACAGCTACGTGTTAACGTTTGTGCGTCCCGTTTCCAGGCGCATGCACTGCCGGGTTAAAAGCAACGGTGGTAACATTAAGAGAGCAGTGGGAATTCCACTGATGAGCGCAAAGGAGAGGGCGGATGGATGGGAAGAATACTCTGAAGGACTCTATTAGGGGAAGACGTGTCAGATGGAGTGCTAGAAGAAGAGAGGAGTGTCGTCATGGAAGGCATAGGGGGTCCAGTATTAGAGGCAGAGTTTAAGAGGACTTTGGAGGACTTGAAATCAAATAAGGCTGAGGGGATAGGTAATATTCCATCGGAATTTCTGATGTCATTGGGAGAAGTAGCAACCAAACGACTGTTCAACTAGGTGAGTAGAATCTATGAGGCTGGCGACGTACCATCAGACTTTCTGAAAAATATCATGCACACAATTCCGAAGATAGCAAAGGCAGATAGATTTGAGAACTACCGGACAATCAGATTAACATCTCATGCATCGAAGATTTATTTTTATTTATTTATTGTTCCGTGGGAAAAAATTACGGAGAAGTCTCCAAGGTCATGGAACGAGTCAATACATGAAATTTTAACACGATATTAGAAACAGATAAAATGAAATGTAAAGAAACATATTCAGGTGACAAGTCGTAAGTTTAAATAAATAAAATCAACAATGTAACACTGGAATTTGCTTAATTTTTTAGCTCTTCCAGGAGCTCCTCGACAGAATAGAAGGAGTGAGCCATGAGGAAACTCTTCAGTTTAGACTTAAAAGAGTTTGGGCTACTGCTAAGATTTTTGAGTTCTTGTGGTAGCTTATTGAAAATGGATGCAGCAGAATACTGCACTCCTTTCTGCACAAGACTCAAGGAAGTGCATTCCACATGTAGATTGGATTTCTGCCTAGTATTAACTGAGTGAAAGTTGCTAACTCTTGGGAATAGGCTAATATTGCTAACAACAAACGACATTAAAGAAAATATATACTGTGAGGGCAATGTCAGAATTCCCAGACTATTGAATAGGGGTCGACAAGAGGTTCTCGAACTTACACCACATATAGCTCTAACACCCCGTTTTTGAGCCAAAAATACCCTTTTCGAATCAGAAGAATTACCCCAAAAAATAATACCATACGACATAAGCATATGAAAATATGCGAAGTAGGCTACTTTTCGTGTTGAAGTGTCACTTATTTCAGATACTGTTCTAATGGTAAATAAAGCAGCATTTAGTTTCTGAACAAGATCCTGGACATGGGCTTTCCACAACAGCTTACTATTTATCCGAACGCCTAGGAACTTGAACTGTTCCGTCTCGCTTATAATATGCCCATTCTGTCTGATCAAGATACTGACGAGAAGAATATATAAGAATGGAAAAGAAAATTGAGGATCTGTCAGGTGACGATCTGTTTGGCTTTAAGGAAGGTAAAGGCACCAGAGAGGCAGTCACGACACTGCGACTGATAATGGATGCAAGACTGAAGAAAAGTCAAGACACTTTCATAGGTTTTGTCGACCTAGAAAAGTTCGACAATGTAAAATGGTGCAACATGTTCGAAATTCTGAAGAGAATAGGAGTAAGCTATAGAGAAAGCTTATCCATCGACTCTTTGATTTGGTCTGAATGTCAAATATCAAGGTAAAAAACCAAAGCAGCAAAACATTGTAGAAGTATATCAGAAATAACGGTGACAATAAATGCGTGACTTTTTAATATTTCTTTGAATTCAGTGAAATGCTATTGCCAGGGAAACCACATTGTGCACACGATTTTGCTTTATAGTAGACAATACTAACGATGTAAGAGCTAGAGAATTTAGAGTTAGCCTATTTGTTTCAAAAAAATTTCCCATAGAGAGATACAATGTGTATTGAGAAACATATCGCAACCAGATATGACTGAAACTGAAGTGCTCAGAGCTTGTTTTACAAATGCAACTTGACTAGTGCGGTATCGCGAATTTTAGTGAACCTTGAATGCACAATACACGTAGATCTGATATTAAAAAGGGAATGAGCGTTAGAAGGACACTTTCAATCAAAGGCGAAAAATAAAAAGGCGACTTTGGATTGAACGTTTGCTATTGACACTTTTTTTACACAATAATGCCCGTTATTAATCTGGGTGGTTCATTGTTACATGTGTGAATGGGCCAGAAACTTTGGTTCACGCCTGATAATACCAGCTTTACGTACAGAAAAAATTGTGAAGGGTTCATCGATGTCTGGAGGAAAAAAAAAGAACAACTGTAGGAGAGAGAGAAATAAACATTTAGCATTTTTCAGACCTCAGGCTTTATTTCCGTTTTAAAGAAAGTTATTGTTGTCGTTCTGCATTTTGTATTCCATACAAATGGTTTGAGGAATGCAAGAAAATTCTACTGGATTTCATTAAGCCGGAGAGTCTCAGTGGAATGCACGAAGGGACCCTTCGTGTCTCATGTGGCAAAACAGCAGATAGTAGAACAGTGGAAAAAATTCAGCGATACTATCAATATCTCGCTTCTGCTTGGCACGTACATCAAAGTTGCTTCTTTAACACTGCTTGCTTTTATCAAAAACATTCATCTGAGATTATAATGAAATTAGCGTCACTTTGATATTTATACAATGTAATGACATTTAGGATAAAACGACTGATTTGATCTTCAATACTTTTAAATCTTATGTGTAATTTTAACTGGTACGTCTGTTATAAACAATATGGCAAACAGCCAAATCCCATTCGATAGCATATCAAATGTTACTGAAGTAAACAATAAAGGTGCTACAATTATCAAACACGAGTATGTTCATATTTATTAATTTTAGTAAATGAAATGTAGTTGTGAAAAAGAAAAATTGTATGACTGGCATTGTAGATGAATGAGTTCATATTATTTTGAATAACCAAATGTTAAACTCTGGTTTTTTATGAACTCGTTAACAACAAGACTGATAATTTTAGTACCTTCCCTGAGGACGCTTTTGGCAACACCTATGTCGATTGAAACCTATAGTGACATATGCATGACTTCCCACAGATTTTGATATGTATATACTGTTATAATGTAGTTTTACCTACTGTTACGAATTTCAAATCAAAAAATTGACTGCGAAAAAAAAGTCCATAAATTAAGCAGATATACGTGAGAAGCGTCAAATCATAAATAGTGCCATTCTACTGCGAGAAAAACGGGGAAAATGTTTAACTGCCTGATAAAACAAAATAAGAGTTTCATTCAAACATGAATGAATCGTAGCTGCTTATGAATCACAAGCATGAGCACAGGAAACATATCGCTATTACAGACCACATGACTCACCTTCCTTGATGTACGACCGAGCGCTTCCACTAGCTACACAGCCACAGATGAACTGAGTTTTGCAGGGCCGTGTAACTGTGAACGCAGCTTCGACGAGCCTTTGAGGGGGCATTCAGCCTCACGGTCGACAGGATTAGTGTCGGCACCGAGGTCCTACTGCGAATTGGCTACAGACAACACGGGGGTGCGTGTCCGGTCTGGGTTACTTCCGCTCGCCAGCTAACACAAACACCTACCACTACGAAGGTGGGTGGCGATTTTGAAACCTGATCGAAAGCCGACCAGCATGGCGAGTCGTCACTGCCAATGAACTTTTGAGTGCTAAATTATTTCTCAGTATGATAACCAGGTAATGCCCGAAGTGTACATGGTGCGTTCAGCATGACTTGTTCTACGTCGCTCTCGTAAGGCCTCGTGCTTCAAAATCCTCACCCCCAAACGTTTGGGCAAGTCGTAATTGCCTTGACCTGGCGAGAGTACAATTAAGCCAAAAGGATCTATGTTCCTTCAAAACCTCAAATCTGCTAATAAATTGTTGACTCAGCGGAGATAGAAGAATAAGGTAAAAAGATTTGTTATGGCAATTACCATGGCAAAATTAATGAGACCAGTAATATTAACAACGAATCTTGTTTATAGGTGTATGTGATAATTGTTCTGTGCGGCTGATCCCGGTGGAGGTTCGAGTCCTCCCTTGGGCATTGGTGTGTGTGTTTGTCATTAGGATAATTTAGGTTAAGTAGTGTGTAAGCTTAGGGACTAATGACATTAGCAGGTAAGTCCCATAAGATTTCACACACATTTGAACATTTTTTTGATAATTGTTATTAAATAGGTCTAATATGACTTTCTGGGTACTTTGTTAAGTTAATATTTTGTAACTGTTGCCTTAAGCTAATATAACAAGTAAATAATATTTACTTTCCGTGAATATAGAGCATACGTTTACTTGCCCAATAAAACAAGAAATATGTCAACTGGCTCTGACCATAATCGCACTTTATGCATTTGCAGGAAGATTTCAAAACTGGTTTGCAAGGTTATGCGCTCTCGTGCTCTGATAAAAAAAGTTCATGGAGTAAGGA
Source organism: Schistocerca cancellata (assembly GCF_023864275.1). NCBI lineage: Eukaryota > Metazoa > Arthropoda > Insecta > Orthoptera > Acrididae > Schistocerca > Schistocerca cancellata. The sequence continues at coordinate 119,724,312 of NC_064629.1, read as the reverse complement.
GGTTCAGCTTAGGTGGTATATATTAGCTGAGCACTGTCAAAAAACAAGAATAAATTAGTAATAGTACTAGTATTTTTCAAAAGTTTATCTAAAAAGATAATACCGGCAGCGGCGCACATTGTGTTTCGAGCAGACTGCACCTCTACGCCATAGTGTGCGTTTCTTGGACTGGTCACTTGGACATGAGGAAAGTGCCTCCCAATAAAGCGAAGAGGATTCTCGTCATCAGAGCGTCTTCTTTTACTATGTCTTCTGCGTTCTGTAGCAAATTTTTCCACAATTTCTCGTACCAGACTGGCCGCGGAGCAGCGTTATTTTTTCAGAGGGCGGCGCGGCGCTCCGTTACGTCGTCGCCTGCGGCCTTTGGAATTTGCGCCGCCTTTGCTCTTGCGCCCCTGGCGGGGGCCACTCCTGCCAACCCCTACGTACACCCCTGCATAAGAGTTAAAAGAAAACTTAATTTTTTTTCTGTAGTACCCAACTCCCCCACTACTACACTCCTGGAAATGGAAAAAAGAACACATTGACACCGGTGTGTCAGACCCACCATACTTGCTCCGGACACTGCGAGAGGGCTGTACAAGCAATGATCACACGCACGGCACAGCGGACACACCAGGAACCGCGGTGTTGGCCGTCGAATGGCGCTAGCTGCGCAGCATTTGTGCACCGCCGCCGTCAGTGTCAGCCAGTTTGCCGTGGCATACGGAGCTCCATCGCAGTCTTTAACACTGGTAGCATGCCGCGAGAGCGTGGACACGTGAACCGTATGTGCAGTTGACGGACTTTGAGCGAGGGCGTATAGTGGGCATGCGGGAGGCCGGGTGGACGTACCGCCGAATTGCTCAACACGTGGGGCGTGAGGTCTCCACAATACATCGATGTTGTCGCCAGTGGTCGGCGGAAGGTGCACGTGCCCGTCGACCTGGGACCGGACCACAGCGACGCACGGATGCACGCCAAGACCGTAGGATCCTACGCAGTGCCGTAGGGGACCGCACCGCCACTTCCCAGCAAATTAGGGACAATGTTGCTCCTGGGGTATCGGCGAGGACCATTCGCAACCGTCTCCATGAAGCTGGGCTACGGTCCCGCAAACCGTTAGGCCGTCTTCCGCTCACGCCCCAACATCGTGCAGCCCGCCTCCAGTGGTGTCGCGGCAGGTGTGAATGGAGGGACGAATGGAGACGTGTCGTCTTCAGCGATGAGAGTCGCTTCTGCCTTGGTGCCAATGATGGTCGTATGCGTGTTTGGCGCCGTGCAGGTGAGCGCCACAATCAGGACTGCATACGACCGAGGCACACAGGGCCAACACCCGGCATCATGGTGTGGGGAGCGATCTCCTACACTGGCCGTACACCACTGGTGATCGTCGAGGGGACACTGAATAGTGCACGGTACATCCAAACCGTCATCGAACCCATCGTTCTACCATTCCTAGACCGGCAAGGGAACTTGCTGTTCCAACAGGACAATGCACGTCCGCATGTATCCCGTGCCACCCAACGTGCTCTAGAAGGTGTAAGTCAACTACCCTGGCCAGCAAGATCTCCGGATCTGTCCCCCATTGAGCATGTTTGGGACTGGATGAAGCGTCGTCTCACGCGGTCTGCACGTCCAGCACGAACGCTGGTCCAACTGAGGCGCCAGGTGGAAATGGCATGGCAAGCCGTTCCACAGGACTACATCCAGCATCTCTACGATCGTCTCCATGGGAGAATAGCAGCCTGCATTGCTGCGAAAGGTGGATATACACTGTACTAGTGCCGACATTGTGCATGCTCTGTTGCCTGTGTCTATGTGCCTGTGGTTCTGTCAGTGTGATCATGTGATGTATCTGACCCCAGGAATGTGTCAATAAAGTTTCCCCTTCCTGGGACAATGAATTCACGGTGTTCTTATTTCAATTTCCAGGAGTGTATTTTAGTGAAGAAAGAACTGTGCTGCTTCTTTTTTTTCGTCTGCAAAATTTTTATTTTTCCGTTGCTTCCGGAGCTCAAAACAGATGTTTACAGCTCTAAGGATAAAGATGGAATGACTTCTGTGAGATGAAGCTGCGCTTTTTATACCCCTGCAGAAAACTGGGGAAGAGGGATCCCCCTCGAAGTTTCTTTTGCGGAAATCAGAACAGATCTTACGTGAACTGCAGAAGAAAAACCTCCAAAGACGCAACACAAAATCATAGATTCTGTAACTTTAAACGAGAAAACACGTATTTACTGATATGAAAAACGGAACGGTCGAATGATAGCATGTACAACGAGAAAAATTATTTCATTCCTTGCTTCAATTTCCGACTCCCAACTGCTCTTTTCAGTGCAGATACTTCGAATCTCCTCATTTCTCCCCAGGCTGCTCCAGGAGCTGAAAACAGATGTACACAGCTCCGGGGATACAGCAGGAATGACTTCTGCGAGTTGGGAATCTCTGCTTTCTTTTATACCCTCCGAATACTTCTGAGAGAAACCTACTACTATCAGAAGGACCACAGATTCTGTACCATTATATATAAAACATGTATCCACGCATATGACGAACAAAATGTATTCATAGGTATAACAAATAGAATGTTTGATTGATAGACTGGATAAGCCAAGAAGAATACTTACAGCATTTTATATGTCGAATTTTTCCAACTTTTCTCCCTCTCAACTTGCAACCGATCTTCCACTATGTTGTCAACTATTCCCCTAACGGTTCAGTGTCAACTGGAATGCTCTCTAAGCGAGTCTTCCTGCTTTCGTACCCAGTACGTCAGTAGAGATTGAGTCAGTAGAGATTTCTTATCTCGTGTGCTGAATCAGGGCTTACCTACCTAAGCATATTCCCATATTTTTAAGCTTGTTTCCCTACAGTAGCAAAACCTCCAACAACCTCAGACGATGTGTTTTACGTTAAATTTATAGCATTTATTTGTATATACAAACCACAATGAAATCTAATGACCTTCATAGAAAAAATTCGAGGGAAAGACAAAAGGGAAAAGGAAGATGAAACTTCCTATCGCTTGCGTTAATACTACTCTTTCTTTAACGTGATTTTGCAATACTGTCACACTCAGTCCGTGTGCTCTGTGTGTAGTAACACCAAGCTACATTTCCTTGTGAGAAGATAAATGAGCTCCTGTCTTAGAAAATACCTGAAGACATTCTACACACCTCTAATGCTTTTAAATTTAGAATACACGAAATCTCTGCTCCATGTTTTCCAGGTATAAGAAACGAAGCTTCAATTCGCAAAAATCCATTTCTCTTTCAGAAACTACCTGGCAGATTAAAACTGTGTGCCCGACCGAGACTCGAACTCGGGACCTTTGCCTTTCGCGGGCAAGTGCTCTACCATCTTTTTTTTATTTAATTTATTTAATTTTTTATTTAACCATCTGAGCTACCGAAGCACGACTCACGCCCGGTACTCACAGCTGCACTTCTGCCAGTATCTCGTCTCCTACCTTCCAAACTTTACAGAAGCTCTCCTGCGAAGAGGAGGAGAGCTTCTGTAAAGTTTGGAAGGTAGGAGACGAGATACTGGCAGAAGTACAGCTGTGAGTACAGGGCGTAAGTCGTGCTTCGGTAGCTCAGATGGCTAGCCGGCACGACATCTCAGCGTGTTTGGTCAGAGGGTTAGTCGTCCTCTGTAATAAAAAAACTGAGATAATGGACCAACTACGAACTGAAACGGGTGTCTTGCGACGTCCGCACCGAGCAGATACAACGAACGAAAACGAACAAAATGAGACTACAAAAAAAAAAAAAAAAAGATGGTAGAGCACTTGCCCGCGAACGCCAAAGGTCCCGAGTTCGAGTCTCGGTCGGGCACACAGTTTTAATCTGCCAGGAAGTTTCATATCAGCGCACACTCCGCTGCAGAGTGAAAATCTCATTCTGGCATTTCTCTTTCAGTTTCAGAGTTGTAAAAACATCATGGAGAAGACTGATATGGGGAGTAACTACATTAATTACAAAGCCTAATTTCCAAAGGTTCGTTATTTTGAATGAAGCTCTTCCGGTCATTGAACTTTGCGGACTAAATATCTTCTTCGGTAAACCAAACATAATTCTAAATGTGATTGTTGCATAATTTCGAGATGTTTCTCTTCTTACACTACGCTTTTCCAAACCTCGGACAAATCTGAGGAGGTACTGGGAAGCTCTTGTTATGTATTAATGTTTAAATAAAGGTAATAGTAACAGAAAGAAATACACGAGATACGGCATTGTGGTGGTGTAAGTTGGATGCAATCTGATGTTTAATTGAAAAAAAGGTTTGGCGCAAATGTGACTCGGAACACTGGCGAGTCTGAATATTGTCCCTCACGGCATTGCGTCGTCCCACTGGGACAATGGGACAGCTGTGGCACGACGCTGATTTCATGATACCTGTTCTTGGCCATACTGTCCTCGTTTTTTAAATCGCATTTCTATTAAACCTATTGGCTGGACTAGGTTTTGCTAGTTACAATTTTATCTTGATTTGGGATGAAGTTTCGCATGGCAACCGCCAAGTATGGCATTTTTTCTTCACCTTGTATATTTGATCCATGTATAAACGTAATACATGGATGTAATTCCAATGTAATTGAGACACAACCCGTTGGGCAGTGGCGGCGGGGGTAGGTGAAAACAGGGACATGATCTGCACATTATGAAATTTCAATTACATCACTTGAAAAACATATACCTTACACGTGCCATCCTCCAAGAATCATGGACCTTGCCAATGGTGGGGTGGCTTGCTTGCCTCAGAGATACAGACAGCCATACCGCAGGTATAACCACAACAGAGAGGTATCTGTTGGGAGGCCAGACAAACGTGTGGTACCTGAAGAGTGGCAGCAGCCTTTTCAATAGTTGCAGGGGCAACAGTATGGATGTTTGATTTATCTTCCTTGTAACGTCAACCAAAACGGCCTTGCTGTAATGGTATATGAAAGACTGAAAGCAAGGGGAAGCTACAACAGTAATTTTTCGAAGGGCATGTAGCTCTACTGAATAGTTAGATGATGAAGGCATCCTCTTAAGTAAATTATTGCGGAGGTAATATAGCCCCCACTCGGATCTCCAGGCGGGACTAGTCAGGAGGATGTCGTCATCAGGAGAAACAAAACTCGCGTTGTACGGATCAGAGCGTGGATTGTTATATCTCTTAATCCGCAGGTAGGGCAGAAAATTTTAATAGGGAAACGGATAGGAAATCAGTGAAGTTTGGTGGTAGTAGGAACAGGACTTCTAGCAGGTGAATACATGGTTATAAATACAATTTCAAATAGGGGTAATGCAGGAGTAAGTTTAACAATGAATCAGAAAATAGGAATGCGGATAAGCTTCTCTGAACAGCATAGTCAATGCATGATCGTAGCCAAGATAGACACATAGCCAACACCCACGTCAATAGTACAAGTCTATATGCCAACTAAGGCCGCAGATGATGTCGAGATTGAACAAATGTACCATGAGATAAAAGAAACCATCCAGTCAGTTAAGGCGAAAATGTAATTGCGGTGGGGGCTGGAATTCGACAGTAGGTGAATACGGACTGGGGGAAAAAAATTGGAACAGGAAACCACCTGGTAGAATTATGCACAGAGCATAATTCAATCATCGGTAACACTTATTTTAAAAATCACGAAAGAAGTTGGTACAGTTGGAGAAGACCTGTAGACTGCAGAAGGTTTCAGATTGATTGCATAATGGTAAGAGAGAGAATTTGGAACCAGATTTTAAATTGTAACACCTTTCCAGGAGCGAATGTGGACTCAGAACATGATTTATTGGTTGTGAAATGTAGATTAGAACTAAAGAAATTGCAAAAGGGTTAGGTATTAAGGATTTTTAATCATATTCTGCTGGAGGAAAGATTAGATACCGCTTACAGGAAAATTAGGGATGCCTTTGGGGTAAAGAGAAGCAGCTGTATGAATATTAAGAGCTCAGATGGAAAACCAGTCTAAGGCAAAGAAGGGGAAACCGAAAGATGGTTGAAATATGTAGAGAGTCTGTATAAGGAAGGTGAATTTAAAGGTAATGTTATAGAAATGGAAGAGAAAATAGATGAAGATGAGATGGGAGGTATGATACTGTTAGAAGAATTTGGCAGAGTACTGAAAGACTTAACTCGGAACAAGGCCTCGGAAGCAGGCGACACTTGTCAGAACTACCGATAGCTTTGGGAGGGCCAGCAATGACAAAACTCTTCCGTCTGGTGTGCAAGATGTGTGAGACAGACGAAATACGCTCAAAGTTGAAAAACAATGTAATAATTCCAGTTCCTAAGAAAGCACGTGTTAACGGGTGTGAACATTGCCGAACTAGCAGTTTAATAAATCATAGTCGCAAAATACTACATAAAACCAATCATTTACAGAAGACTGGAAAAACCGATAGAAGACGACTCCGGGGAAAATCAGTTTGGATTCCGGAGAAATGTAGGGACGCAAGAGGCAATACGATTTATCTTAGAATCTAAGTTAAAGAATTCAGCTTAATAAGTCATAGTTGCTAAATACTAACACAAATTCTTTAGAAAAGATGAAAAATCTGGTGGAAGCTAACCTTGGGGAAGATCAGTTTTGATTCTGGAGAAATGTAGTGTCTCGTGAGGCAATACTGATTCTACGATGGCCGGCCTTGGTGGCCGAACGGTTCTAGGCACTTCAGTCTGCAACCGCGCGACTGCTACGGTCGCAGGTTCGAATCCTGCCTCGGGCATGGATGTGTGTGATGTCCTTAGGTTAGTTAGGTTTAAGTAGTTCTAAGGTCTTGGGGACTGAAGACCTCAGATGTTAAGTCTCATAGTGCTCAGACCCGTTTGAACAATTTGATTCTACGATTAATCTTGGAATATAGGTTAAGAAAAAGCAAACCTACGTTTATAGCATTTGTAGACTTCGAGCAAGCTTTTGACAATGTTGACTGGAACAGTCTCTGAAATTCTGAAGGTAGTAGGGGTAAAATAGGGGAGCGAAAGGGTGTTCGCAAGTTGTTCAGAAACCAGACGGCAGTTATAGGAGTAGAGAGGTATGAAAGGGAAGCAGTAGTTGAGAAGAGAGTGACACAGGGTTGTACCCTAATACCTGTTACTCAATCTCTGTGTTGAACAAGCAGTAAATGAAACCAAAGAAACATTTAGAGTAGAAATTAGAGTTCAGGGAGAAGAAATGAAAACTATGAGGTTTGCCGATGACACTATAATTCTGTCAGAGATAGCAAAGAACTTGGAAGAGCAGTTCAACGGTATGAACATATTTTGAAAGGAGGATATGAGACCAACATCAACAAAAGTAAAACAAGGATAATGTATGTAGCCGTATTAAATTAGGTGATGCTGAGGGAATTCGATTAGGTAACGTGACAATGGAACCAGTTGATGGGTTTTGTTATTTGGGCAGTAAAGTAACAGATGATGATACCGGAAGAAGAGAGGATATAAATTGTAAACTGGCAATAGCAAGAAAATCGTTGGTGAATAAGATCAATTTATTAATGCTAATATAGATTTAAGTATTAGGAAGTCTTTTCTAATAGTATCTGTGTGGAGTGGAGAGATGAATGGAAGTGAAACGTAGACGATAAACAGTTTAGACAAGAAAATAACAGAAGCTTTTGAAATGTGGTGCCATAGACGAATGTTGAGGTGGGTAGATCGCGTACCTAATGAGAAGATACTGAGTAGAATTAAGAGGAAAATAAATTTGTGGCACAACGTGACTAGAAGAAGGGATCGATTTGTCGGACTCATTCTGAGACATCAGTGGATCATCAGTTTAATATTAGAGGTAAGCATGGGGGTAAAATTTGTAGAGGGAGACCAAGAGATGAATACAGTTAACAGATTTAGAAGAATAAGTAGCAGTAGTTATTCCGATACGAAGAGGATTGTACAGGATGGAGTAGTAGATGCTGCATCAAACCAGCTTCGATTGAAGGTCACAACAACAACAACAACAACAACAGCAATACATGCCCTGTGTCCAAGTCAGAACCTTGAGACTCGAGAGCTTAGGTGCCGTTGCAACACAATAAGCGCTGTTCTGATATTACAGTTAAATTCTGTGAAAAATAAGAACTTTGCACATTCTACGAATCAGACCTGGGACCATCGGACTTCAGAGCTTATGAACAATGTCTTAGGCATTGTTACGACACGCTGTGCATTATTGCGAAATTGTAATTCATTCGGCTGAAAATTAAGAATATTACACATGCCTTAGGTCTTGTTGCCATGTACCACACCTAACTGATGTTGTGAAATAGTTTGACATCATTTGGCCTGGGACAATTTAGTACTCTTGAGCTGCTGTAGCGCATAATGCCTGTTATGAGCATGGGTAATCAGGCTGTTTGTGACTTTGGGCAGCGTCTCAATCGGCAAAAACAACCGACTCATTTTATCTGTTTCTATGTCTAACCTACAAACTTTTATCGATGCTCCTGGTGGCTGTATGTCTCAATACGCCTAAACGGTTGGTTCATATTATCTCAAGACAGACTGTATCTGCCGCGGGGATATGTCTAGATGGCTGAGGAAACCGGGTCCCAGTCAGACAGAGCTCTTGCTATAGCGGTTATTTAATGTGTCAGGAGTAATGTACAGAGGCGAAAAAGCACAGTTAGCACTGATGCCAGATTTTCCACTGTGACGTGACATAGCATTGCCGTATTTCCAGCCCCACATTTCCCCTACCTGCCTGATGTCACAGTACAGGATGGTGGAATTATACCACTTACCCTAAGTTTAAAATGGCGGAAAATTCTAATAGTCCAACAGTCCTAAGTGTAAAATGACGGGAAATTCTAATAGTCCAATTGTCCTAAGTTCAAAGTCGCTGGAAATTCAAACAACGCACATACGCTAAGCTCATTGTTCACGGGGCACCACTTCTGGGTTCTGCATAGTTCCCACTGCAGGCAGATGAGAGCTGCACTGGATCGTGTGGCCATGAATCAAACTCTGCCGTGATGTGTGAGTAACACCACTCCCATACTGATCGCACTTTATGAAGCTATTTCTATGCACACATGAAAATGCACACATTAAGGAATACGATGATAACTCTGCATCTACATCTACATTTATACTCCGCAAGCCACCCAACGGTGTGTGGCGGAGGGCACCCTACGTGCCACCGTCATTACCTCCCTTTCCTGTTCCAGTCGCGTATGGTTCGCGGGAAGAGCGACTGTGTGAAAGCCTCCGTGCGCGCTCGAATCTCTAATTTTACATTCGTGATCTCCTCGGGAGGTATAAGTAGGGGGAAGCAATATATTCGATACCTCATCCAGAAACGCACCCTCTCGAAACCTGGCGAGCAAGCTACACCGCGATGCAGAGCGCCTCTCTTGCAGAGTCTGCCACTTGAGTTTGCTAAACATCTCCGTAACGCTATCACGGTTACCAAATAACCCTGTGACGAAACGCGCCGCTCTTCTTTGGATCTTCTCTATCTCCTCCGTCAACCCGACCTGGTACGGATCTCCCAATGAATCTCAACCTGGTACCCGCCTTATCAACAATTAATTTTATATGATCATTCCACTTCAAATCGTTCCGCACGCATACTCCCAGACATTTTACATAAGTAACTGCTACCAGTGTTTGTTCCGCTATCATATAACCATACAATAAAGGATCCTTCTTTCTATGTATTCGCAATACATTACATTTGTCTATGTTAAGGGTCAGTTGCCACTCCCTGCACCAAGTGCCTATCCGCTGCAGATCTTCCTGCATTTCGCTACAATTTTATAATGCTGCAACTTCTTTGTATACTACAGCATCATCCGCGAAAAGCCGCATGGAACATCCGACACTATCTACTAGGTCATTTATATATATTGTGAAAAGCAATGGTCCCAGAACACTCCCCTGTGGCACACCAGAGGTTACTTTAACGTCTGTAGACGTCTTTCCATTGATAACAACATGCTGTGTTCTGTTTGCTAAACACTCTTCAATCCAGACACACAGCTGGTCTGATATTCCGTAGGCTCTTACTTTGTTTATCGAACGCCTTCCGGAAGTCAAGGAAAATAGCATCTACCTGGGAGCCTGTATCTAATATTTTCTGGGTCTCATGAACAAATAAAGCGAGTTGGGTCTCACACGATCGCTGTTTCCGGAATCCATGTTGATTCCTACAGAGTAGATTCTGGGTTTCCAAAAACGACATGATACTCGAGCAAAAAACATGTTCTAAAATTCTACAACAGATCGACGTCAGAGATATAGGTCTATAGTTTTGCGCATCTGCTCGACGACCCTTCTTGAAGACTGGGACTACCTGTGCTCTTTTCGAATCATTTGGAACGTTCCGTTCCTCTAGAGACTTGCGGTTCACGGCTGTTAGAAGGGGGGCAAGTTCTTTCGCGTACCCTGTGTAGAATCGAATTGGTATCCCGTCAGGTCCAGTGGACTTTCCTCTGTTGAGTGATTCCAGTTGCTTTTCTATTCCTTGGACACTTATTTCGATGTCAGCCATTTTTTCGTTTGTGCGAGGATTTAGAGAAGGAACTGCAGTGCGGTCTTCCTCTGTGGAACAGCTTTGGAAAAAGGTGTTTAGTATTTCAGCTTTACGCGTGTCATCCTCTGTTTCAATGCCATCATCATCCCGGAGTGTCTGGATATGCTGTTTCGAGCCACTTACTGATTTAACGTAAGACCAGAACTTCCTAGGATTTTCTGTCAAGTCGGTACATAGAATTTTACTTTCGAATTCACTGAACGCTTCACGCATAGCCCTCCTTACGCTAACTTTGACATCGTTTAGCTTCTGTTTGTCTGAGAGGTTTTGGCTGCGTTTAAACTTGGAGTGAAGCTCTCTTTGCTTTCGCAGTAGTTTCCTAACTTTGTTGTTGAACCACGGTGGGTTTTTCCCGTCCCTCACAGTTTTACTCGGCACGTACCTGTCTAAAACGCATTCTACGATTGCCTTGAACTTTTTCCATAAACACTCAACATTGTCAGTGTCGGAACAGAAATTTTCGTTTTGATCTGTTACGTAGTCTGAAATCTGTCTCCTATTACTCTTGCTAAACAGATAAACCTTCCTCCCTTTTTTAATAGTCTTATTAGCTACCATATTCAGGGATGCTGCAACGGCCTTATGATCACTGATTCCCTGTTCTGCACTTACAGAGTCGAAAAGTTCAGGTCTGTTTGTTATCAGTAGGTCCAACATGTTATCTCCACGAGTCGGTTCTCTGTTTAATTGCTCGAGGTTATTTTCGGATAGTGCTCTCAGTATACCACCCGTCCTAAACATCTGAGTGTCCCAGTCTATATCTGGTAAATTGAAATCTCCACCTAAGACTATAACATGCTGAGAAAATTTATGTGAAATGTATTCCAAATATTCTCTCAGTTGTTCTGCCACTAATGCTGCTGAGTCGGGAGGTCGGTAAAAGGAGCCAATTATTAACCTAGCTCGGTTGTTGAGTGTAACCTCCACCCATAATAATTCACAGGAACTATCCACTTCTACTTCACTACAGGATAAACTACTACTAACAGCGACAAACACGCCACCACCGGTTACATGCAATCTATCCTTTCTAAACACCGTCTGTGCCTTTGTAAAAATTTCGGCAGAATTTATCTCTGGCTTCAGCCAGCTTTCTGTACCTATAACGATTTCAGCTTCGGTGCTTTCTATCAGCGCTTGAAGTTCCGGTACTTTACCAATGCAGCTTCGACAGTTTACAATTACAATACCGATTGCTGCTTGGTCCCCGCATGTCCTGGCTTTGCCCCGCACCCTTTGAGGCTGTTGCCCTTTCTGTACTTGCCCGAGGCCATCTAACCTAAAAAACCGCCCAGTCCACGCCACACAACCCCTGTTACCCGTGTAGCCGCTTGCTGCGTGTAGTGGACTCCTGACCTATCCAGCGGAACCCGAAACCCCACCACCCTATGGCGCAAGTCGAGGAATCTGCAGCCCACACAGTCGCAGAACCGTCTCAGCCTCTGATTCAGACCCTCCACTCGGCTCTGTACCAAAGGTCCGCAGTCAGTCCTGTCGACAATGCTGCAGATGGTGAGCACTGTTTTCATCCTGCTAGCGAGACTGGCAGTCTTCACCAAATTAGATAGCCGCCAGAAGCCAGAGAGGATTTCCTCCTATCCATAGCGACACACATCATTGGTGCCGACATGAGCGACCACCTGCAGATGGGTGCACCCTGTACCCTTCATGGCATCCGGAAGGACCCTTTCCACATCTGGATTGATTCCCCCCGGTATGCACACGGAGTGCGCATTGGTTTTCTTCCCCTCTCTTGCTGCCATATCCCTAAGGGGCCCCATTACGCGCCTGACGTTGGAGCTCTCAACTACCAGTAAGCCCACCCTCTGCAATCGCCCGGATCTTGCAGACTGAGGGGTAACCTCTGGAACAGGACAAGCAGCCATGTCTGGCCGAAGATCAGTATCAGCCTGAGACAGAGCCTAAAACCGGTTCGTCAGACAAACTGGAGAGGCCTTCTGTTCAGCCCTCTGGAATGTCTTTCGCCCCCTGCCACACCTCGAGACGACCTCCCACTCTACCACAGGTGAGGGACCAGCCTCAATGTGGGCAGTATCCCGGGCAGCCACAGTCGTAGTCCGATCGGGGGATGCGTGGGACGAGCTGGCCGTCCCCGACAAACCCCCATCCGGACCCCCACAGTGATGGCCATTGGCAACAGCCTCAAGCTGTGTGACCGAAGCCAACACCGCCTGAAGCTGGGAGCGAAGGGGTGCCAACTCAGCCTGCATCCGAACACAGCAGTTGCAGTCCCTATCCATGCTAAAAACTATTGTGCAAAGAACGTCTGAACTAATCTACAAAGAGCACAAACAAATCGACACAAAATTTAAACGGTTATTAAAATACAAGATTGCCTAGCAAATGCAGTAATGCTGCTACTTGCGCACTGCTGACACACTGCTCGGCGGCGGAAGGAGACTACGCGATTTTACACTATTCAGGTACTAAAATGCGATGCTACAACTCTCAAATACTATAATACGCCAGGAATTTATGAATTAAACAATGCAAGTACCAAAAACACGCAAAGAAATTAAGAATTAATCTATGTAACAAATAAGTGAGCTGGGAGTATACGACTTTCTGCTGGCAGCTGCTTATCCAACGGCGGCAGGGAGCACACTGGCTGTGACCAACCAACACTGGCTGTTCAAAACAAAAACAGAAGACAGACGACTACGCAATGTTTGTGGGAGCTATTTCTAGTAATTCATAGAGCCAACCTGGCACACATCTCTTTAACTATTAGTCATGACTATTTTCCATCTCCAGGAATGTGACGACAGAGAAAAGCGCTAAAGCCATGCTAATTGTAGCAAGATACCAAGTTTCTGGAGACTGCTATTCAACTTTCTAGCAATGGACAGCACAAAACCGAAGCCAGGACGCATCAGACATATTCGGTATACATACAGGGTGATTCCACGAGAATGTGACAATCAAGCCCCATGTTCCACCCACGCCACAGCATCGACGCGCACGTTTCGACTGGTGCCGTCAGAGGGTATCTTGGAAGATGGGAAGGCGCATGGTCTGTGCTTCTATAAGCTACAACTCTCGTTCACCTTTGGTATTACTGGAGGGGACGCTAACCAGCGCTTGGTATTTTCAGAACGTTGTTAGACGCATTCTTCATCCATTCTTGCAACAAAAGGTTGATGTGTTGGTCGTGCAGGATAATGTTCGCCCACACACTGCCGGTGAAATTCGACGTACTCAGCAAAACGTGCAGCAACATCCTTGACCAGCAAGATCTCCAGACTTGAGACCAATACGGCGCTTGTGGGATATGATGGGACGAGAAGTGACTCGTGCGACTCATCAGGCAACAAGTCTCACAGAATTACGTGAACAGGTCGAGCAGACGTGGCATAACGTATCCCAGGACGGTAATCGCCATCTGCACGAACCACTGGATGCGAGTCAGCACCCTCATTGCTGCCTGTTAAGGCTACGCCATGTACTGGTATGGATATTCAAGTGTGATTCGATACCTGGTTCTTCAGAACCTCGTGTGCTGTTGATCTGTAAATGCATTCATTTCATGTATTCCATATGCACTGTTGCAACCATAAATCTTACGTGGATTGGAAACCTCTGAAAGGAAGTACTAATTTTTTTCCTGCAGTTATTAGTTCACTTTATTACAACATAGATAAGAAGAATTACTTACCTTTTTACAATCCATTTCCACTGAAATAAGATGAGTGTTTAAAACTGACTCTGAAGTAGACTGTATCACTTGATACAGACAAATTATAAGTGTCTCATTCAGAGTACATTTACCAATAGTCTAATGTTGAGTTCTGCCCAATACATTGATCATACAGCTAGCCTGCTAGGAGACGGTTCTGTCGTCTTAGTCGATTCGTTGCCACAATGTAGCGAAACATTTCTTGAGGTAGCTACGCCAGTGTATCTCATACACTGCATGGCATGGCCTATAACTTCTTGTGGTTGCGGTGCGATGTACCTTCATTGCTTTGGCACCTCGCTCTTTGGACGACACCATCTATGAATTCGAGGTCACAGACCCTCTTCAGGAAACCACCGAGTAGACAGGTTTGCAAAAACAGACATAATGTCTGATAGGATAGCCGCAATCAATGGTTTTACAATGTTACTTATAATCCGTTTTGATTGCAGAACGTTTATTCATATGACCGGTTTCGGTTTCTCTAGAACCATCTTCAGAGCTGATATTTCGGTTACAGGAGTAACCCGTACAAACACAGAAACTTTCACACGCTGCGTCACCCTCCACGCTGCCCTCCAATGCTAAATTTGTGATCCCTTGATGCCTCAGAACATGTCCTACCAACCGATCCCTTCTTCTTGTCAAGTTGTGCCACAAACTCCTCTTCTCCCCTATTCTGTTCAACACCTCCTCATTAGTTGTGTGATTTACCCATCTAATCTTCAGCATTCTTCTATGGCACCACATTTCGAAAGCTTCTATTCTCTTCCTGTCCAAACTATTTATCGTCCATGTTTCACTTCCATACATCGCTACACTCCATACAAATACCTTCAGAAACGACTTCCCGACACTTGAATCTATACTAGATGTTAACAAATTTTTCTGTCTCAGGAACGCTTTCCTTACCATTGCCAGTCTACATTTTATATCATCAGTTTATATCATCAGTTATTTTGCTCACCAAATAGCAAAACTCATTTACTACTTTATGCGTCTCTTTCCCTAATCTAATTCCCTCAGCATTACCCGACTTGATTCGACTACATTCCATTATCCTCGTTTTCCTGTTGTTGATGTTCATCTTATATCCTCCTTTCAAGACACTGTCCATTCCGTTCAACTGCTCTTCCAAGTCCTTTGCTGTCTCTGACAGAATTACAATGTCATCGGTGAACCTCAAAGTTTTTATTTCTTCTCCATGGATTTTAACACCTACACCAATTTTTTCTTTTTTTTTTCTTTACTGCTTGCTCAATATACAGATTGAATAACATCGGGGAGAGGCTACAACCCTGTCTCACTACCTTCCTAACCACTGCTTCCCTTTCATGCCCCTCGAGTCTTATAACTGCCATGTGGTTGGTTTCTGTACAAATTGTAAATAGCCTTTCGCTCCCTGTATTTTACCCCTGCCACCTTCAGAATTTGAAAGAGAGTATTCCAGTCAACATTGTCAAAAGCTTTCTCGAAGTCTGCAAATGCTAGAAACGTAGGTTTGCCTTTCCTTAATCTTTCTTTTAAGATAAGGCGTAAGATCAGTATTGCCTCACGTGTTCCAACATTTCTACGGAATCCAAACTGATCTTCCCCGAGGTCGACTTATACCAGTTTTTCCATTCCTCTATAAAGAATTCGCGTTAGTATTTTGCAGCTGTGACTTATTAAACTGATAGTTCGGTAATTTTCACATCTGTCAACACCTGCTCTCTTTGGGATTGGAATTATTATATTCTTCTTGAAGTCTGAGGGTATTTCGCCTGTCTCATACCTCTTGCTCACTAGATGGTAGAGTTTTGTCATGACTGGCTCTCCCAAGACCGTCAGTAGTTCTAATGGAATGTTGTCTACTCCCGGGGCCTCGTTTCGACTCAGGTGTTTCAGTGCTCTGCCAAACTCTTCACGCAATATCATATCTCCCATTTCATCTTCATCTACGTCCTCTTCCATTTCCATAATATTGTCCTCAAGTACATTGCCCTTGTATAGACCCTCTATATACTCCTTCCACCTTTCTGCTTCCCCTTCTTTGCTTAGAACATGGTTTTCATCTGAGCTCTTGATATTCGTACAAGTGGTTCTCTTTTCTCCAAAGGCCTCTTTAATTCTCCTGTAGGCAGTATCTGTCTTACCCCTAATGAGATAAGCCTCTACATGCTTACATTTGTCCTCTAGCCATCCCTGCTTAACAGTTTTGCACTTCCTGTCGATCTCATTTTTGAGACGTTTGTATTCCTTTTTGCCTGCTTCATTTACTGCATTTTTACGTTTTCTCCTTTCATCAATTAAATTCAATATTTCTTCTGTTACCCAAGGATTTCTACTAGCCCTCGTCTTTTTACCTAGTTGATCGTCTGCTGCCTTCACTACTTCATCCCTCAGAGCTACCCATTCTCCTTCTACTGTATTTCTTTCCCCCATTCCTGTCAATTGTTCCCTTATGCTCTCCCTGAAACTCTTTACAACCTCTGGTTTAGTCAGTTTATCAAGGTCCCATATCCTTAAATTCCCACCTTTTTGCAGTTTCTTCAGTTTTAATCTACAGTTGATAACCAATAGATTGTGGTCAGAGTCCACATCTGCCCCTGGAAATGTCTTACAATTTAAAACCCGGTTCCTAAATCTCTGTCTCACCATTATATAATCTATCTGATACCTTTTAGTATCTCCAAGGTTCTTCCATGTATACAACCTTCTTTCATGATTCTTGAACCAAGTGTTAGCTATGATTAATTATGCTCTGTGCAAAATTCTACCAGACGGCTTCCTCTTTCATTTCTTACCCCCAATCCATATTCACCTACTATGTTTCCTTCTCTCCCTTTTCCTACTCTCGAATTCCAGTCACCCATGACTATTAAATTTTTCACCGAGCGGGGTGGCGCAGTGGTTAGACACTGGACTCGCATTCGGGAGGACGACGGTTCAATCCCGCGTCCGGCCATCCTGATTTAGGTTTTCCGTGATTTCCCTAAATCACTCCAGGCAAATGCCGGGATGGTTCCTCTGAAAGGGCACGGCCGACTTCCTTCCCAATCCTTCCCTAATCCGATGAGACCAATGACCACGCTGTCTGGTCTCCTTCCCCAAACCAACCAACCAACCTATTAAATTTTCGTCTCCTTTCACTACCTGAATAATTTCTTTTATCGCATCATACATTTCATCAATTTCTTCATCATCTGCAGAGCTAGTTGGCATATAAACTTGTACTGCTGTAGTAGGCGTGGGCTTCGTGTCTATCTTGGCCACAATAATACGTTCACTATGCTGTTTGTAGTAGCTTACCCGCACTCCTATTTTTTTATTCATTATTAAACCTACTCCTGCATTACCCCTATTTGATTTTGTATTTATAACCCTGTATTAATCTGACCAAAAGTCTTGTTTCTCCCGCCACCGAACTTCACTAATTCCCACTATATCTAACTTTAACCTATCCATTTCCCTTTTTAAATTTTCTACCTACCTGCCCGATTAAGGGAGAATAATAGCAACCGATTGGCCTTCAGTAATGCTTACAATGGCAATAGTAATGTTGGAAAAGGTAATCTTTTGGGAAGAATAGTAATCGCCCATGGGATAATAATACCTATGGTTTTGGCAACTCACAGAGGTCAAACAATAACAATGGTTTGGTGAACCGCGAAATTAAAATAATGGCTTTGGTTCCAGAAACTATGGTGGTAACTGTAATTCGCGATATGATCACCGTGCAAGCGAAGCAGGAAGGGCCGGCCGCTGGGACCGAGCGGTTCTAGGCGCTCCAGTCCGGAACCGCGCTGCTGCTACAGTCGCCGGTTCGAATACTGCTTCGGGAACGGATGTGTGTGATGTCCGCAGGTTAGTTAGAGTTAAGTAGTCCCAAGTCTAGAGGACTGATGACCTCAGATGTTAAGTCCCATAGTGCTTAGAGCCATTTGAATCATTTAGAAGCAGGCAGGTTTAGAGGTTTTCCACCACAAAACCCAAATTATTCGGGTGGAACTACAATGCCTAGAAGCCGAAAGGTTGGGAGAATCAGACTTCAGCAGGACAACACACGAGAGATGAACCGGTACAGGAAGACGAGTTGAGGCCACCAAGCCCTGATAAAAAAGCAGAACTGACGAGATGAACGGTACGAAGACCAGTCACAAGAAATTCAATGGCCAAATGAAGTTGATTATATAATTAAATGTGTAAATAGACTTAGCTTTGATCAACAAGATTCTGAAGTAGGTATAGGGGGAGATGAGATGCAAATAACAACATGCTGGTAAAAATTGGTTTGGAATCGTCCAAGAATGAGGAACAAGAGTTGTCAACAGCTAGTGTAGGCAGCTGCACAAAAACTAATGATGACCAAACTGTGGAGGACGTAGTTCATTTATACGAAACCGAGAGAGAAACGGTATGCCAAGAGGATAATGCACCTTTGGTAATACCAGTATTGATACCCACGTCAGATGATACATGTAGGACAGGGACTTATCCGGAAAATAATTAAATTCCCACGAGTATCCAGAGTACAACATCAACATCTAGCAAAATTGGAACTGAGCAATTTGAAGGCTGTGGCGTTGAATAGAAAGAACCGAGCGGACAAAACGGCAACGTCACGAGTATTTTCACAAGGACAAAAGTACTTGTGAAAACCCACCATCTCTCTAGCAAGAAGAAACATCACAGTCATAAATTCTTTTCGGTATATAAAGGTCCTATGGAAGTAAATAAGGTGGTGCATGATAATGAAGTAGAATTGATTAACCCAAAAACAGGAAAATCATTGGTCTTGCACCATGTGAGACACCTGAAATTGTATGAAGGGTAAAACAGTAAATATTAACTCCACAAGAAAAATTAGATGTGTCAAATATCCAGATTCCAATAAGAGCAAAATATAGAAGCCAAAGAGTAGGGAAGCTAAGAAAATGCAAACAAATATAAATTTTTAATTTGTACTTATCCTAATAAAGTAAAGTGGTTAACTTTCTCAGTATGTCAAAAGGATACTTGTGAAGGAAGAACTAAAGTAACTCTTCTGTAAACGAAATGTGTTATGGGGAATGAGTAGGAAGAAAGGAGAACGATACAGATTAGCATGAGGATAATTTGACGAAATGGTAGTAGATTCTCCCTTAAAATGTAATGTAAAGTAGAAAGAAGTTGATTTTGTGGACCAAAGGAAGCCAAGAAATTAGATGTGTAAAAACTTAGATAAGAAGGGAATATTTATTTGTGGCTTGTTCCGTCGCGGACGGTGAACATTTTGTTGAGGAGATACTTTGGGGGAAAATGAGACGCATTAACGATTTGTGGTAACTGGATGTTAAAAGGAGTTGATATTAAAAGGAGATGTGAGAGAAATAAATATAAAAGATTGTTAGGAGATAAGAATTAAGAGAGAGAATTGAGTTATTAAGGAAAGTGAGAAACATGTTATTTCTTAGAAGGACGTAGACAGAGGGATGTGAGTTTAACACACTTCTTTGACAATAATTCTGAAATTAAAGAAATTGTGTACAGCTAAACACCAATGTGCTCTGTCATAGAATAAGGGTCCACTCTTAACCCCAGTCATTTATCCCAATGACGCTACCGCAGTCACAGGGCGTTTTTGGTGATGTCTGACAAACGTGGAAAGGAGTGGAGTGACGAGGAATGAGAACGAGTGCCGCTTATAACTTTCGTTTCCAGACCAGAGTCCCTTACCTGCAATTGATGCTTTTACCCTTCTCCATCATCCCTCAAAGTTTGTAATGTCATCACAGAATCACATTGTATTGGGCTTTAACTTACTCTACACACACATGCGCGCACGTGCCCGCGCGTACACACTCATGAGCACGTAAAGGACAAATTTGGCAGAGTGCTATGGAATTATTCAAATAATGTCTACCTACTTTTACAAATAAATGAGTCTTTTTATGGCAATATTAGCAAAATTTGTGACTTTCGTTGGAATTTCGGTTAACAATTTTCTCATAGCCTACAGGTAAATAATGAAAACTTCTGCGCAAATTGACTCTCGAGGGGCCAGCCTTCCACAGATTTCCTGTATGGTTCACCTGCACATATTTTAATTTCTGAGCAAGACATCTCCCTGCAATATAAAAGCTTCTTTAACCCTTTTCCTCTATATTATTTCACAATTTTATGTATAGTTGGATAAATCAGTTCTGTGAATGAACGCTTATTAAACCTAATAGATGAATATACTAAAGCGATTAAGTGAACAGTAAAATACTCGTAGGTTACCTCCATTACAGTCACCCCAACAGACAGATATTGATTCACATTGATTCATACAGAAAGTAGGCGACAATTTGCCCAATTGGCTAGTCTGTAATGACAATACATTTTGTCTCTTCTTATAACGAACTGTCAAGTTCAGCAACAACTGAAAATGCACCAACTGCTAATTATCTGTAAGATATCTACAACAATAGAAAGTGCATGAAGTTTTAAGTCACTTTCTCTGACAATGAAACAGCTGGAGTATTAAGTTTTATCTCAGGTAGTAGAAACTAAGTCTCTCCCACGCTTCGACAACTGGACTGTTAATTCTGTCTCTCTCTCTCTCTCTCTCTCTCTCTCTCTCTAACTCTCTCTCTCTCTCTGCCACTGCAAATGTATGAACTGCTGAGACAACCTCTCCAACAACTGAAGTGTTTAGTCTCATAGTAAATATGTATGGTGGAATAAAACCTATTACAACTTGTAAATATTATTTGCCAGCTGAGTACACAGTGTTGCCTGGGCATCTATTTATTCCAATCTTCTATTCTTCCTTCCCCCTCTATTTCCGTCCATCTCCTCCTTCTCCCCTTACTGGACTCATATTCGGAAGGACGACGGTTCAGACCCGCGTCCGGCCACCCTGATTTAGGTTTTCCGTGATTTCCCTCAGTCGCCTCAGGCAAATGAAGGGAATGGTTCCTGTGAAAGACCACGGCCAACTTCTATCCACATCCATCCCAAATCCGATGAGACCGATGAGCTAGCTGTTTGGTCCCCTCCCCCAAATCAACCAACCAATCTTCTCCCCTTCTCTATCCAACTACTCAGCCACCCCTCTCTGTCCACCACCTCCAACTCCACTTTCTGGCCATCTCCTCATGACCTTTCTCTGTCCATTTCTTCCTCCCCTCATCTCAGTTCGTCTCCTCCTATCCCCTGTCTCTGTCTAACTCCTCCTCTTCCCTTTCTCTGTCCATTTCCTCCTTCCTCTCTCTTTGCCTGTCTGTTCCTACCCCTGTCTCTGTACATTTTCTCCTGTTACCTTCCTCTGTCCATCTCGACCCCCCATTCTCTCTGTCTATTTCCCCCTCCCCTATCTCTGCATCTTCTCTTCCCCCTTTCTCTCGCCACGTTATCACCAGTGTTCATCCGTTGTATCCGAGATTAGACTCTATAGGCATCATAGGGCAGCACAGAGCTCTATGTGGGCATCACTCAGAGGCACAGCGACAGTACTTCAATATTTCAGAGGACTTGTAATAATTTAAGACTTGCACGCGGCGACCGAACCTCCCCGACCGGGGCTTCCCGGCCAACAATCCCACATCATCATTTCTTTTCAATTTGCTCGCATATGCACATTTCAAATATACTGCATAGACGTTTAAAATATTTCACACGTATTTGTGCACATATTTCATCTGTACCTTTAGTGCATTTCGACCTGCAGTTTCGTTTCCACGCAGCTCAGTGCTTATGACGTCGGCTCACGTGAACTATGTCCTGTACAACAATATAGTTTTGCAAGTATATCCAGTGGTAAAGGTGGCTACTGTAGGCGAAATGCGTTGCGAATACAGTTAGTAGTGACGAAGTAATACATCAAAACATCATGCTTCATGTGGCAGATTTACTGCATGAACAGCGAAAATATTTCATAGGTATATGGTTCTTAGCTCCACAGCACTTCTTCGCAAGCAGTAAGTGATATGTATACCAAGTACGATTGACTTCTGTAAAGTGGTTTAGGAGATGTGGAACATACATAAATACATGCATACTTAAATTTTTATAATATCCCTGGATTATTACATACAGTGTGATTAATCTGTCCCTACCGCTGTTGTTTTATACATTCCGCAACGTTATAGCTGGCCTTCATAAACCACGCGTGAGATTTTCATATTCTCTCGCTCGCTAAGCGCAAACTACAAGTCCTACAGATAAAATGAACTGTACCTTTTTGCAGGAAATTTAATTCTGCCGGTTGCGTAAAATGACAGTGGTAGGGGCAGCTGAATCACAGTGTACATTCTTATCACACTTTTAAAGATTCTTGATACACATTTCTGAACCTCATTGACTGTGCAAAAATAGATCATTATCGTTAAAAACGTCATTTTTCTCTTTTTTCTGGATCAACACCAACCATCATCCTGCAATAGTTTGTAGAACAACTACTTTTACATACTTTAAATTCGTCATGTATTGTATTCAAACCAAATGGAGCACTGATAGATGCAGGGATTACGTCTGTAAGCATTACTTGTATGGAATTTCTGTGCTGCTAATAACGCACGTACATACACTTATGTACTTGACCAACTCCTCTTCTTTATGAACTTTATGTTCCAACACACACTCCACAAAATTATCAAAGAGTACTTTAATATGTACTCGCGATAGATTGGTTCTGTCCATAGCGATTCACATTACATTGTGTAAACAGTGCATGTTCGCGAAACACAGGTGTTTTAAGCATATACACTGTTCAAAGTCTTGAGATGTTAACTTCAATATAGTGTCATCATACACGGTGTGATGATAGATGCATTGCTACTACTGCTGCTGCTGCTGCTGCTGCTGCTGCTACTGTTTCTGAAGACTTCAGTGCCTCAAGGAGGGAATGGGTCGCAGGCTATCGTCATCTAGCCCTCAGTGTATTCCATATTGATCCACATTTGATCAGTGGAGTGCGCCATTTTACCATAGTGGACACTGTCAAATTCTGATACAGTTTAGAAGTTTACGACAGGTGCTGTACCAACATTATCACATTTAGATCTGTTGGATATCAAACGTAATTAATACTGAACAGCAGCTTCAGAAACGAGCTAGCTATATGGATGGACTGTTGAGTATTCTATATAGCAGCCCCATCCCCTAGAGTCTTGGAGTAGTGGTGGTGGTGGTGATATTAAATAAACACACACACACCAAGTGTGCCGGCCAGAGTGGCCGAGCGGTTCTAGGCGCTACAGTCTGGAACTGCGCGACTGCTACGGTCGCAGGTTCGAATCCTGCCTCGGGCATGGATGTGTGTGATGTCCTTAGGTTGGTTAGGTTTAAGTAGTTCTAAGTTCTAGGGGACTTATGACCTCAGCAGGTGAGTCCCATAGTGCTTAGAGCCATTTGAACCATTTTTTTGAACACCAAGTGTAGTTTGTAATATTACAAGCATGTGAGTTATTTTGAAGATCTCTCCATTGAAAATACCGTCATATTACTATGTATATGCATCCCCAGTAGAGGTGAAATACAAGCTAGCTTTTAATGGTGTGGGAGAGGTTCTGCACGGTATGATAAACATGACTTCACCCGATTCTTAACCCAGCCACAACTTTATGGGTTGTATCTCTTTTGTCTCTTCACAAAAGGCATCTCATTCGTTGCACTTACAAATTCTGTGGGTACGGGATTCTTCAAAGGACAGACACCTCTTTTGTCCTGAGCGATTTGCTGTTAGGTGCTACAACGTCGCTTACCAACCCAAGACACACTTCGTCGTGTTTTTGGGCGAGTTATTAAATAAACTTGACAGTTGAGTCGACAAGGGTACAACGTGACAGAGCGTAGAAAGGTGTTACTTTTCTCCTTTTCTTTGTAGAGATTCTTGCTTTTTTATGCATTCACTAGTTTTTAGCGAGGATCGCAACCCTTGCCATTTCTCAAGCCCTAGAGAACGTATCCAAGTTGCGCCGTGAAGGCGACTGCGACTCTCTTGTTTGCCACAGCGACTGGACGATGGATTTTAAAAGTTTCTGAATCCATGTAAATCAAGACATACTGACACAATTCCTGCTATTGTCTGTCTTCTTGCATAAGGTCATCCATTTGGCTATGTTCAAAATGTTCTTAGGTGTGGTCGATCTCCCATCACCTCACTGACTGACCATAAGTTACACGTTTCGATTGGCTGAGGAAAGCTTGGGTGGGATTTTCTATCACGGAATGCTCAGGAGAGTAGAGAAGCGCCCTGATAACAGATTCATAGAATAGCGGGCACTTCGTCTCGGGCATCAGATCTCAACGGACACATATGATGTAGTTCTGGAGTTGGCAGCAGATTACGATGGGTGTAGGCTTTGCGTTAAGACTCCGACTGCTTCTTTTTGTTGATCAGCACTTTCTTTCTCCGTGGTCAAATGTGTATTTGGAAAGTTGCTAGGATGTAGGCTCCAGTTCGCAATACTAATACATAACGAATTTTCTAGGGGGACCCAAGATTTATTCCATACTCCGTTATTATTTCATTAATTTTTTTCTCTTACTTTACCTTACGTATCGTTGTCTATATATTTTCGTAAGATTTCCCATACAGTGCTACAAGGTGATAGTTATTGAACAATATGAGATGAAATCGTCATAAGCTCTGAACGGTTTGCATTAGGACGTTAAAATTGCACGGTTGGCCGCGGGGAATGATGGGAACTAGTTTGCGCATGCATGGTTTGGTTTAGCGACGAAGAGGACTTTCATTTGGATGGGATCGTCAATAAGCAAAATTGGCGCATTTGGGGGACTGAGAATCCGCATTTCGCGATAGAGAAGTCTCGTCACCCTCAACGAGTGACTGTGTGGTGTGCAATGTCCAGTAACGGAATAATCGGTGTCATATTCCTTGATGGCACGCTGACTATTGAATTGTACGCAAAAGTTTTGAAAGATGATTTCATTCCCATTACCCAAAGTGACCCTGATTTCGACAAGATCTGGTTCATGCAAGACGGAGCTCACGCCCATCGAAGCAGGAGAGTGTTTGACGTCCTGGAGCAACACTTTTGGGACCGCATTCTGGCTCTGGGGTACCCGGAGATCACCGGTATGGGCCTAGATTGGTCGCCATATTCTCCGGATCTGAGCACGTGCGACTCCTTTCTGTGGTGCTAAATTAAACATAAGGTGTACAGCAATAACCCCAAAACCACTGCTGAGCTGAAAACAGCCATTCAGGAGGTCATCGACAGTATCGATGTTCCGACACTTCAGTGCATCATGCAGAATTTCGCTATTCGTCTGCATTACATCATCGCCAATGATGACAGGCATATCGAACATGTCATAACCTAAATCAGAAAATCTGTAGTGATGTTTACATGTAGAATAAAGTGTGTTCACGCCGTAGTTTGTAACTAATTTTGTTTTTCTATAGTTCAATAACTGTCATTCTGTAAGTGTGTACCATTAACTTCTTGCATGATTGATTTATACCCCATATAACATGATCAATGCAGTTGTTGCTGTTCCATCACTGAACGTAAATTTTAGCGAGACCCTTAGGGATAATGATTATCATTTTGTTTTACCATTTCCCTGTGGCCCGATCACAAGTGGTTAAGGCATAATCAAGTCATATTTCCCTATTTTTATTATTCTCTGTCTTTCTCATCTGTAAATACCCTTCATACTTCCTTTATCATTTGCGTGATCATGGGAGCAGATAAACAGGGAAAACCAGAACATTTATCTGTTCTATAGTTAGACAAACCCTTCCCTTGTTATTTAATGATTTGTGCAAGACCCATGGGTGATTTGTGCAGGGCCGCTAGATCAGAAGGAATAATGGTAAAGAGAAAACAAAATTTTTAATACTTTTATTGTCTGTCTGTCAACTACAGTTAACGTAAAAGTCCTGCTCGGAGCTGGCTTGGCCTGGCTACTCTATATAGAGACGCCACGAGCTGTTCACGTGAATACCGTTCAGCTACCCACATGTAAAAATGTTGAGTGCATGGTATCGCTACACCCGCGGTTCGCTCAGAGGTAAGCAGTGGTGTGCCAGGGATGTATGACGCGATCAGCGAAGATACGTAGCCACGAAGGCAGTGCTCCCTTCTCTGCTGGCCCCCGAACCGAACAGACGCACCTACCCTTATGTGCCTGACGGCTTCCTCTCAACACCCCTGTTTCAGCAGCTCTGAACTGGCGGCGTCCTCCTTGTGACGCTGTATACCGAATGTGAATAAATTTTCACTACGCCTTAACCTGACATTTTGCTTCAAAACGACGAGACGCCCCAACCTCGCATATCCGCTCCTGACCGTCCTGAACAATTTGGTGTCAGTCGCGTGTGATGCCTTCCCACTATTCGGTCCCTTCCTAAATAAAATATTCAACAAATTATCTCCGGGTGCCATGAGGTGCGACCTGTACTAGCAGGAAGCCAGATGTAGTCCAGACCGTGTACTGCACCTGCCACTGTTACAAGTTAGCGCCAGGGGCAGAACAGAACGCCCGATGTCAGCCGACGTCGTGCCTACGCACGCAGTCCACGCTTGCGTACCTCTACGCCTTACGCTCCACCAGCAGTGAAGTTCCGGCTGGCTGTCAGCGCGTGTCGTAGAGTGGTCTACGACAGTGCTGCTCTTCGCCGCGCCATGCAGAAACCTTTCCTCGTCGCCGCGAAGAAGATGCTGCCGTTTGTAGACGGGCTGTAGAAATCACTTCCGTCACCATCACAATCCGCCGTCGGCGCTCTGAGGGTCCAGGATCGACGCCAGAGTCTTCCACGCTCCACCACTGTTGTTGCGAAGTCCCTGTGCGTCACCTCCCCCTCCGACGCCGCCTCCACCGCCTCCGATGCCGCCTCCACGCCCACCGAAGCCTGAAAGCTGACGGTGTCTGCGCCGCCGTCTCTACAAACCCTAAGTGCCGCCTGCAATTTGTCTTTTAGCGAGTGCTTATGTACACAGTGGCCATTGCGTGAGTTTATTTTCATTGTGTTACCTGGCTAGGTGCCCTCATTTTTGTAAAATGGCTCTGAGCACTATGGGACTTAACATCTGAGGTCATCAGTCCCCTAGAACTTAGAACTACTTAAACCTAACTAACCTAAGGACATCACACACATCCATGCTCGAGGCAGGATTCGAACCTGCGACCGTAGCGGTCGCGCGGTTCCAGACTGTAGCGCCTAGAACCGCTCGGTCACTCCGGCCGGCTCATTTTTGTAACCACGCCTCCAAAAGCCAGAATGAGGCCAAAAAGCGTTACGGAAAGCCCCCCCCCCCCACCACCACCACCACCTCAATCCGGTAGAAGCATTTCAAAACCAAGTAGAGCTGTTAATCCGAAAGAGCCAAAGGCTAGAAGAAAAGTTGACTAGAATGTTAGTGTCAAACAAGGAGTTAACCTGTAAACATGAGAGACTTCGTGCACCATTAACTAAAATGATGGTGGAAGGATAGAAATCACACTTCAGAGAGTTATTGACGACAAACAGTTTTTAATTCAGAGTGTTGAATCGGCGAAACAGCTTGAGGAGGTACAATAGAAAATCCCTGCTCCCCTCCCCCGAAGGGGGAGCCATCAAAGGATCTGAAGAAGTAGAAGAGACTAGCTTTCCCGCTGTCGATACCGCCTGCGAGGACTACAGTGAGACTAGCCTAGGCGGACCGCTAGATCACATTGGAGTTCATCTAGCCGAGTCACAGCAACGTCGACCACCACAGCCACAACTACATCCTCGTCTTTATCTCCCCCTTCCAGCTGTGCATTTTATACCCCCTTTTTCTGGAAAACCAAATGAAGACGTAAACAAATTTACTCAAAACGTTCGGGATAGTGGTAAAATACGCGAGTGGTCCGACGAATTTACGCTTTACATCACCTGCATGAAACTCACGGGCTATGCAAGGTTTTATGTGGAGTCCGTAGAAGCGTTAAAAAACGCAGGAAAGTCTGATGCCCTGGCACGTGGGTTAGTTGAGCGCTACTCTGACAAAAGTGGAATGAATTATTACCGGGGTCAGTTGTCTACTATGCGGCAAAAGCCGAATGATGAGTTTGAGGCTTTTGCTAACAGAATTCGGCCTCTTTCGTGCCGTACCTATGTATTAGGGCCAGATGCTGCGTGAAATGATGTGCTCGGAGAGGAAGCAGAGTATCGAGCAATAGATATCTTTATCAGAGGGATAAACCCACACGTAGTGGTTCAGGTTAAGGTTGGCTCCCTTCCTTGGATGAAGCCGTCAGAGTTGCCTTCCTATGGGACAAGGCCTATAGATTCGTCGCGCCGCTACCACGGAGAAGTGAGCTCATCTGCATCTACATCTACGTGATTACTCTGCTACTCACAATAAAGTGCCTGGCAGAGGGTTCAATAAACCACCTTCAACCTGTCTCTCTACCGTTCCACTCTCGAACGGCGCGTGGGGAAAATGAGCACTTAAATTTTTCTGTGCGAGTCCTGATTTCTCTTATTTTATCGTGATGATCATTGCTCCCTATGTAGATGGGTGCCAACAGAATGTTTCGCAATCGGAGAAGAAAACTGGGGGTTGAAATTTCTTCAGAAGGTCTCGTCGCTAGGAAAAACGCCTTTGTTTTAATGATTGCCACTCCAATTCACATATCATGTCTGTGGCAGTATCTCCCCTATTTCGCGATAATACAAGACGAGCCGCCCTTCTTTGAACTTTTACGACGTCATCTGTCAGCTCCATCTAATGCGGATCCCGCACCGTACAGCAATACTCCAGAATATGGCGGACAAGTGTGGTGTAAGCAGTCTCTTTAGTAGATCTGTTGCACCTTCTAAGTGTTCTGCCAATGAATCGCAGTCTTTGGTTTGCTCTACTCACAACATTATCTATGTAATCGTTCCAATTTATGTTACCTGTAATTGTAATCCCTAAGTAATTACTTGAATTTACAACCTTGAGATTTGTGTGACTTAGCGGATTGCTTTTAGTACTCAAGTGAATAATTTCACACTTTCCTTTATTCAGGGTCAATTGCCACCTTTCGCAGCATACAGATATCTTATCTAAATCATTTTAAAGTTCTTTTTGGTCATCTGATGACTTTACAAGACGGTTAAATGACAGCATCATCTGGAAACAATCTAACAGGTCTGCTCAGATTGTCTCCTATGTCGTTAATATAGATCAGGAGCAATAGGGGGCCTGTAACACTTCCTTGGGGAACGCCGGATATTACTTCTGTTTTACTCGATGACTTTTCGTCTAGTACTACGAGCTGTGACCTTTATGACAAGAAATCACAAATCCACTCGCACAGCTGAGGCGATATTCCATAAGCACGCAGTCCGGTTAGAAGACGCTTGTGAGGAACGGTGTCGAAAGCCTTCTGGAAATCTAAATATACGTAATCAATTTGTTATCTCCTGTCTATAATACTCATTACTTCATGAGTATAAAGAGATAGTTGTGTTTCAGAAGAACGATGTTTTAGTAATCCGTGCTGACTATGTGTCAAAAACGTTTTCTTCGAGGTAATTCATAATGTTCGAACACAGTACATGTTCCAAAACCCTTCTGCAAATCGACGTTAGTGATATGGGCATGTAATTCAGCGAATTACTCCTATTTCCCTTTTTGGGTATTGGTGTGACCTGAGCAATTTCCCAGTCTTTAGGTGAGGAACTTTTTGTGAGCGAGCGGTTGTATATAATTGCTAAATACGGAGCTATTGTATCAACTTACTCTGAAAGGAACTTGACTGGTGTACAATCTGGACCGCGGGCCTTGCCATTATTCAATGATTTAAGCTGCTTTGTTACACCGAGAATTTCTAGTTTCATGTTTCTCGTCTTGGCAGTTGTTCTTGATTGGAATTCAGGAATATTTACTTCGTCTTCTTTGGTGAAGGAATTTCAGAAAACCGTGTTTAATAACTCTGCTTTTGTGGCAGTGTCATCAGTGACTCCACCGTTGTTATCGCGCAGTGAATGCATTGATTGCGTCTTGCCATTGGTGTGCTTTATGTATGATCAGAATCTCTTTGGGGTTGCTGCCAGATTCCGAGACAGAGTTTCGTTGTGGAAATTATTAAAAGCATCTCTCATTGAAGTACGCGCTATATTTCGAACTTCTGCAAAACTTTGCCAATCTTGGGGATTTTGCGTTGTTTTCAGTTTGGCATGCTTTTTTCGTTAGGGGATCGGTAGCATCACTTATTAATTTATGTGGTGTATATCTTTCAATTGCCGTCGATACTATCTCTTTGAAATCATTCCACATCATTTCTACTCTTACGTGATCAGATCGGAAGGAGTGGAGACTGTCTCTTAAAAAGGCGTTAAGAGCATTTTTGTCAGCTTTTTTAAATAGCTGTACTTTGCGCTTCTTTTTGCTGGTCGTGGGTGTTACGGTATTCAGCCTAGCAGCAAGTGCCTTGTGGTCACTAATCCCTGTATTTTTGACGATACTCACTATTAGTCCAGGATTATTTGCTGCTAGGAGGTCAAGTATGCTTTCGCAACCATTTACGCTTAAAGTGGGCTCATGAATTAATTGTTCAATATAATTTTATGAGAAATCATTCAGTACAATTTCGGATGACGTTTTATGCCGTCCGCCGGGTTTAAACGTATAATTTTTCCGGCATATCGAGGGCAGATTGAAGTCACTACCGACTTTAATTGTATGAGTGGGGTACCTATTTGAAATGAGACTGAAGTTTTCTTTGAACTGTTCAGCAACTATATTTTCTAAGACGGGGAGTCGCTAAAACGATCCAATTAATTGTTTAGTCCGATTGTCGAGTATAACATCTACCCATACTATTTCGCAGGAACTATCTACTTCAATTTCACTAAAACGTAAACTTATTCTGACAAGAATAATTATTCCACCATCAACTGTATTTAATCTAACTTTTCTGAACACTTTTATGTCGTTTGAAAAAATTTCGGCTGAACTTATTTCCGGCTTTAGCCAGCTTTCCGTATTTGAGCTTCAGTGCTTTCTATTAGGGCTTGGAGCTCTGGTTCATTCCCAACACAGCTACGACAATTTACAACTACAATACCAATCGTTTCTACAACTACCTTACTGTGTTTTATCTGCCCCCTTTTAGATGGATGCCCTTTCTGTGGTTCCGTAAGATCCTGTGACCTAAAAAAAAAAACGCCCTGTCCTTTCCACAAAGCCCCCGCTGTGTGTAGTGGACTCCTGACCTATTAAGCGGAACACGGAAACCCACGACTCGATGACGCAAGTCAAGGAATCTGCAGCCTACACGGTCACAGAACCGCCTGAGCCTCTAATTCAGACTCTCCACTCGGCTCTGCACTAGAGGACCACAGTCGGTTCTGTCGACGATGCTACAGATGGTGAACTCCTTCTTAACCTCGCAAGTAAGACTGGCAGTCTTTACCATTTCCGGCAGCCACCCGAAACCAGAGAGAACCTGCTCCGATCCAAATCGACAAAAAAAAAAATGGTTCAGATGGCTCTGAGCACTATGCGACTTAACTCCTGAGGTTATCAGTCGCCTAGAACTTAGAACTAATTAAACCTAACTAACCTAAGGACATCACACACATCCATGCCCTCGGCAGGATCCGAACCTGCGACCGTAGCGGTCGCTCGGTTCCAGACTGCAGCGCCTAGAACCGCACGGCCACTCCGGCTGGCCTCCAAAGCGACACACGTCATTGCTACCGACATGGGCCACCACCTGCAGTTGGCTGCACCCTGTACTCTTCATGACATCCGGAAGCACCCTTTCCACATCCGGAATGACCCCGCCCAGTATGCACACGGAGTGCACACTGGCTACCTTCACCTCCTTTGCAGCCATGTTCCTTAGCGGCCCCATCACGTGCCTAACGTTGGAGCTCCCAACTACCAGCAAACCCACCTTCTGTGAATGCCCAGACCTTGCGGAATGAGAAACTTCCACATGAGCTACGCCACACGTTTGCGGAAGTTGCAGGTTGCTGCCAATGTGACCAGGCTGGTCACGTCACTGACCGTTGCCTGCCTCCCTGTTATCCGATGTGGCGTCGGCAGATACAGGACCGACGAAGTTTCGGTCGCGGCGCTGTACTCGCAAACCAGCCAAATCAGAAAAACACAAGTGAGATAAACGCAGTCACACCCGCTGAACCTCCGAAGAAGCCACACCATGGTCCTATTACTAACAGAAAGAGGAACCGTAGCAACCAAAACAATCCCAAAGGCATCATTCGGAGGCCAAAGGGAAAGGATAATGTTTCCTCACCGCTTGTTGAGCCAGCTGGGTAAATAAATGGTAGAAGAAGTAGCCCACCCCGTTATTACCAGCCACACAAGCGAACAGTAATGCAGATGAAAGAGGAAGACGAGATCGTAAGTGTCAATGAGCAAATGTTTAATCAAGACCGCATGTAAGTGTTAGAAGATGACTGAAGACTATACACGGTATAAAGGCATAGCTGACGTTAGCCCGCTCGCGCTCATGAGTTGTGGGTTTGTAACATGTAGGGAACGGTAACTATTTGGGTGTTGCCTATATGTTTTCCTGTGAACGCCGTACATTGCTGCTTGGAGCCTAGAGTCCGTTTACTGCATATATTCATAGCGTTTCGTTGTTCTGTCATGTCTATGTAATTTCTATAATGTTTTAGTTTAAGATTTGCCTGAGTAGGGAAGTACAGTCAATCAAAGTGGACAGTTTGTCTTATCCTTTTTTCCCTGTAGTCTACTGATAACACTAGTACCAGGTGGCCGTACGTACACACAGTGATATTGTTGAGAAACACTTAAGAATTAGGTCTCAACCTGTTGTGTAGGTAATATCGTGTTCTATGAACTGTAGGCATTCCATACTTAGCCGGCAGGAGAGGCCGAGCGGATCTAGGCGCTACAGTGGAACCGCGCGACCGCTACGGTCGCAGGTTCGAATCCTGCCTCGGGCATGGATGTGTGTGATGTCCTTAGGTTAGTTAGGTTTAAGTAGTAGTAAGTTCTAGGGGATTGTTGACCACAGCAGTTAAGTCCCATAGTGCTCAGAGCCATTTGAACCACTCCATATTTAACTGTAAGCAGGAACCAACAGACGAAATGTATAGTGCTGTAGACTTACTACACTAGCCAGATGGATGCACCTCATACGTCGCCCTATAAACTATAACAAGAAAACTCCTGAATAACATTACCACTGCATTTATTTCAACCTAGGTTCAAATGGTTCAAATGGCTCTGAGCACTATGGGACTTAACATCTATGGTCATCAGTTCCCTAGAACTTAGAACTACTTAAACCTAACTAACCTAAGGACATCACACACACCCAGTCATCACGTCAACCTAGGTACTAAAACAAGGAAACCAAGGGAAGTGCAGTACTAGCGAAGAATTCTAATATGTTGGCTAAACACAAACTGATATTCTACTGCCACTTCCTTGCATATAATGACATTCCTAAAGCTATCTTTGTAACTATGTAATGAGAAACATATGCTGCGATTCGTTCCATTCAACTACTACTGACATGTTTACTTACCTCTATATTATCAATTAAAGGAGAGACCCTTGCTGTGAGGATGATTAGAGGAGCCTATGATGTTGTTGTGTACGTAAATTTAATTAATGTTGGAACTGATTTTGTTACTGCCAGACTGCCGAGTGAGATGTCAGTGTGACAGCTATCAAACGTTTAAATCTCCCGGCAGACATGTGCTTCGCTGCCGTACTGCTAAGGCGGGATCCACGCGGTATGCCTATCCCGGCCCTCTGCTTTCTCAAGAGCCTCGCGAACTACCACACGTCTCCGGCCTGTGGCTCCCTCTTTTCCTCTCTACCCCCCCCCCCCTCCATAGTAACACACTCCTGAGCCACCATCTGGAGCGACGTATACCTCTCCTGTCTCTCTTCCATGTCCGATCCGTCCCAGCAGTGGTGCCACCGTGGTGTCAGATCCCTGCATACGAAGCAGTGTGGGCGCCGTAAAATTGTGTTCGCGCTGGGGTTTGTTGAAGTCCAGAGCTGCGACTACGAGAGGTAGAGTGGTCGATCATGAACTGGTGGGCTAGTCACCACGCCCAGATTAGTCTACGCGCCCGTCATAAGTAAGGAGACAAGCGAGAAACCGACAGATTTCCGTCTGTGGATATTAAATTATGGGCAGCCATACCGCACGAGTGAGTTACGAGTTGTTTTGACGTTACGGCCTCTACTTCGCGTAACCTTTCCTTCCATTTTCCCTCCCTTCTGAGCCATCCGTATTCTTCCGCATTGATACCTCCGGCGCGAAGGCCGCGTCGCGCTTCACGATCCGGGCACCGTCCCATTACGTAACACTTGCGCACACCGACGCAATATGACGTATGGATTTGAGAGACGGCGTCTACTTGGACCCCCACCCCATTGCCAAGCGAATGTTATGCCAAGAAACTTTGGCCGGCGGGTGTGGCCGTGCGGTTCTAGGCACTTCAGTCGGGAACCGCGTGACCACTACGGTCGCAGGTTCGAATCCTGCCTCGGGCATGGATGTGTGTGATGTCCTTAGGTTAGTTAGGTTTAAGTTGTTCTAAGTTCTAGGGGACTGATGACCTCAGATGTTAAGTTCCATGGTGTTCAGAGCCATTTGAACCAAGCAACCTTGTTTACGTGTGTATGAGCGGACATACTACTTAACAACTGTTAGCAAGCTTTCTGCCGTGAATGGTAACTCTCAGTCGAAGCAAATGCTTCACGCACCATGACTGTTTTCGGCAAAGCACGCCGAGCCCAGCTTTCGCAGTACCGCAGTTATCCCAATTCTTCTGCACACAGTAAACACTTTTTCACCTTGTTTTCCGTCACCATGTACTTATAATACCACGTTAACTTCAGATGAATGATGTTTACCCTATTAGTACTATATTTACACAGGTAGCCACAGACCACTGATACGAACAATGTGCCGTTACTTACGTAAAAAACAGCCTTGACTTTCTCTAACAACATCTAGCATTATACCTGATCTAATATTGAGGTAACTCTTCACATTATAGCTCCTGTAATGTCTAGTAATTCTGATTCACACAGTTTCCAGGTAAATACAACCTAAGGTAAGTTTAATCCGGCAAGGAATCAACACCGCTGCTACGTGTCTACGACCTGCCTCCAGCCGGCCGCTATGACCGAGCGGTTCTAGGTGCTTTAGTCCGGAACCGCGCTGCTGCTACAGTCGCAGGTTCGAATCCTGCCCCCGACATCGATGTGTGTGATGTCCTTAGGTTAGTTAAGTTTAAGTTGTTTTTAGTCTAGGGGACTGATGACCTCGGATGTTAAGTCCCATTGTGCTTAGAGCCATTTGAACCATTTGAACCTGTCTCCAAGGTCATCGCTGTCACCATCAACTGTCGCCATTACACCGAGAGAAACAACGATTTTGCTAGTAGCTAGGATGCAGCCGTTAGGAAGATCAAGAAGTTAGAAAATAACTGTTATACACTACTGGCCATTAAAATTGCTACACCAAGAAGAAATGCAAATGATAAACGGGTATTCATTAGACAGATATATTATACTAGAACAGACATGTGATTACATTTTCGCGCAATTTGGGTGCATAGATCCTGAGAAATCAGTGCTCAGGACAACCACCTTTGGCCGTAATAACGGCCTTGATACGTATCGGCATTGAGTCAAACAGAGCTTGGATTGCGTGTACAGGTACAGCTGCCCATGCAGCTTCAACACGATACCACAGTTCATCAGGAGTAGTGACTGGCGTATTGTGACGAGTCAGTTGATCGGCCACCATTGACCAGACGTTTTCAATTGGTGAGAGATCTGGAGAATGAGCTGGCCAGGGCAGCAGTCGAACATTTTCTGTACCCAGAAAGACCCGTACAAGACCTGCAACATGCGGTCGTGCATTATCCTGCTGAAATGTAGGATTTCGCAGGGATCGAATGAAGGGTAGAGCCACGGGTCGTAACACATCTGGAATGTAACGTCCACTGTTCAAAGTGCCGTCAATGCGAACAAGAGGTGACCGAGACGTGTAACCAATGGCACGCCATACCATCATGCCGGGTGATACGCCAGTATGGCAATGACGAATACACGCTTCCAATGTGCTTTCACCGCGATGTCGCCAAACACACATGCGACCATCATGATGCTGTAAACAGAACCTGGATTCATCCATTCGTGCACCCAGGTTCGTCATTGAGTACATCATCGCAGGCGCTCCTGTCTGTGATGCAGCGTCAAGGGTAACCGTAGCCATGGTCTCCGAGCTGATAGTCCATGCTGCTGCAAATGTCGTCGAACTGTTCGTGCAGATGGTTGTTGTCTTGCAGACGTCCCCATCTGCTGACTCAGGGTTCGAGACGTGGCTGCACGATCCGTTACAGCCATGCGGGTAAGATGCCTGTCATCTCGACTGCTAGTGATACTAGGCCATTGGGATCCAGCACGGCGTTCCGTATTACCCTCCTGAACCCACCGATTCCATATTCTGCTAACAGTCATTGGATCTGGACCAACGCGAGCAGCAATGTCGCGATACGATAAACCGCAATCGCAATAGGATACAATCCGACCTTTATCAAAGTCCGAAACGTGATGGTACGCATTTCTCCTCCTTACAAGAGGCATCACAACAACGTTTCACCAGGCAACGCCGGTCAACTGCTGTTTGTGTATGAGAAATCGGTTGGAAACTTTCCTCATGTCAGCACGTTGTATGTGTCGCCACCGGTGCCAACCTTGTGTGAGTGCCCTGAAAAGCTAATCATTTGCATATCACAGCACCTTCTTCCTGTCAGTTAAATTTTGCAGTCCATCATGTCTACACAGACGTCCTTAGGAAAATCATAATTATCTTCACACAGTACTGGTTACTTCATGCATCACACGTTGCGTTGTCGAGTTTAGAGGAACAAAGGAGACAAGATACAACTGGCGGACACGTTCCAGAATTTTTCACACTTTCATTGTAGTCATGTTACCGCTCCGCCGCTGTCTGGAAACATGACGCGCTTTCGTCGCACTTGAGTCCTCGCCGCCAACGTCCTCTGGTACGCTCAGAAGCGGGTCTCCGCTGCTTTAAAACAGCAACGAGAACTTTCCATTCATTTACTACATTACGTTGTAAAATTTATTTGGTGAATTCGTTTACTGTTATCGAGTACATTTGATAAATAATTAGTTCACCTAATGCTATCCATGTAATTGAGAGTCCTTTTATCATACAGTACAAATGCATTGTGATTTTTCCGTTACTACACCACTATTAGTATTCAAATGCTCGCCCCTAAGTTTAAAAGAAGATCAATAATTAATAAGCACACTTCCAGAACTGATAAATTATATTTAACTCTGAAATTCATTATAACCTCCCTAGGACCAGCGATCAGTAATGTTTCTACCGTTCTCATCAACATTACACACCGTTCAGTCAACCAGTTATCTTTGCCATAAAAAGACGTTTGTGTCCTAATAAAACATGCAACGATAAGACTACGATCTCGCTTACCTCCGGCCCTGCCTCCCCCGCCGCCCTCTCCCTTTTCATGTGTTATGTATGTTGCTTCCTGAGAAGCACGTTATGTGTTTTTTAATATGTTGTTATTGAACGTGTACGTTATGTATTGGAGGTGCCATTGCTCGTTTCAAATATTTTATTAGCGTGCGGTTCATGTAATTACTTTGCCACTGTGAAATCATCACAGACCGCCGTACTTTACTGCTGAGACTTATTCGGACAGTAGAGAGGAGAGTTGGATAGTGTCTAACTCAGAATATGACTCGCATCCTAAGGCTGACGTAACATGAAGTTATGAATGATTTGTGTGTCCATATCGACATTGTCAACCGCCGCTTTGAATTCATTTGTCGCAATGACTTTTGCTGTCATCATAAGTCTTTTCATACGTGGATATTAAGTAGCCCAAGATGATTAACCGATACACCTGCGTCTTGGCCTCCACCGAGCACCCTACTGGTTTGTAGAAATCTAATGTTGGCAATACCCCATTGAGTGACCCCTTTTGGAGGAATAGAATAGCGTGAGTACTTCGAATTTCGTAAATTCTGATTTCCTTGTCCCGTCTGCCACCAACCAATTTATATACGCCCCATTTATCCCTTCCTGTGCCCAAGGAATTGCTTGAAGGCTCCTAATACCACAACCGCAGTAATTTTCATCATTTAACTTCTGACTGAACAGGCAGCCTCCGCAGAGCGCAATGTAAG
This sequence comes from Schistocerca cancellata, assembly GCF_023864275.1. NCBI lineage: Eukaryota > Metazoa > Arthropoda > Insecta > Orthoptera > Acrididae > Schistocerca > Schistocerca cancellata. The sequence continues at coordinate 119,685,950 of NC_064629.1, read as the reverse complement.
GCTGCTCTGGAAAGCGTCGACTGAAGTTGAAATTACGAGTTTATCATTTGTTTAAAGCACCCATCCCTAAAGCACCCAAGCGTTACTAACCTGCACCTTCGATTATTCCTATCGCCATCCTTTATCGAAGAGAGAGTATTTTCCAGACGTACAGGAGAAGCCATTTTCATCGAGTTTACAGTCATTTCCACAAGAAAGTGTACGACATAATTTTCAATGTAACGTCCGCAGTGACATCTCTGGTAGTGGTCTCAAATTTGTAATCAAAGAGCTTTTGCACAGTGTATATACACTCCTGGAAATTGAAATAAGAACACCGTGAATTCATTGTCCCAGGAAGGGGAAACTTTATTAACACATTCCTGGGGTCAGATACATCACATGATCACACTGACAGAACCGCAGGCACATAGACACAGGCAACAGAGCATGCACAATGTCGGCACTAGTACAGTGTATATCCACCTTTTGCAGCAATGCAGGCTGCTATTCTCCCATGGAGACGATCGTAGAGATGCTGGATGTAGTCCTGTGGAACGGCTTGCCATGCCATTTCCACCTGGCGCCTCAGTTGGACCAGCGTTCGTGCTGGACGTGCAGACCGCGTGAGACGACGCTTCATCCAGTCCCAAACATGCTCAATGGGGGACAGATCCGGAGATCTTGCTGGCCAGGGTAGTTGACTTACACCTTCTAGAGCACGTTGGGTGGCACGGGATACATGCGGACGTGCATTGTCCTGTTGGAACAGCAAGTTCCCTTGCCGGTCTAGGAATGGTAGAACGATGGGTTCGATGACGGTTTGGATGTACCGTGCACTATTCAGTGTCCCCTCGACGATCACCAGTGGTGTACGGCCAGTGTAGGAGATCGCTCCCCACACCATGATGCCGGGTGTTGGCCCTGTGTGCCTCGGTCGTATGCAGTCCTGATTGTGGCGCTCACCTGCACCGCGCCAAACACGCATACGACCATCATTGGCACCAAGGCAGAAGCGACTCTCATCGCTGAAGACGACACGTCTCCATTCGTCCCTCCATTCACGCCTGTCGCGACACCACTGGAGGCGGGCTGCACGATGTTGGGGCGTGAGCGGAAGACGGCCTAACGGTGTGCGCGACCGTAGCCCAGCTTCATGGAGACGGTTGCGAATGGTCCTCGCCGATACCCCAGGAGCAACAGTGTCCCTAATTTGCTGGGAAGTGGCGGTGCGGTCCCCTACGGCACTGCGTAGGATCCTACGGTCTTGGCGTGCATCCGTGCGTCGCTGCGGTCCGGTCCCAGGTCGACGGGCACGTGCACCTTCCGCCGACCACTGGCGACAACATCGATGTACTGTGGAGACCTCACGCCCCACGTGTTGAGCAATTCGGCGGTACGTCCACCCGGCCTCCCGCATGCCCACTATACGCCCTCGCTCAAAGTCCGTCAACTGCACATACGGTTCACGTCCACGCTGTCGCGGCATGCTACCAGTGTTAAAGACTGCGATGGAGCTCCGTATGCCACGGCAAACTGGCTGACACTGACGGCGGCGGTGCACAAATGCTGCGCAGCTAGCGCCATTCGACGGCCAACACCGCGGTTCCTGGTGTGTCCGCTGTGCCGTGCGTGTGATCATTGCTTGTACAGCCCTCTCGCAGTGTCCGGAGCAAGTATGGTGGGTCTGACACACCGGTGTCAATGTGTTCTTTTTTCCATTTCCAGGAGTGTATAAACAGTGTGAGAGTTGAATGTTTTGTTTTGTCGGTTGCAGTTTAAAATGAGTGTAAAATATTTGAAGCGTCACGAGGCAGTGTTCCTCGTAAATCATCCAAAGGGACCAAAGCTTTCACATGAAGCTGCTGCTAAAATCCTTAGAAAGTCAAAGACATTGGTTGCGAAGTGGGTTAAACGATGTTTAGAGGTTGGAAACGTGGTTGTTTTACCGGAGAGTGGGCTATGGTCCAAGCTATAAATGATAATGGCGGCGATTGGATTAACTATTAGGTAATTGCGCAATTAGTAATAACATGTAGTTTCATGTAAACATATATTTATAATGGCGTCTTTTATTTCGTACATATAACGGCGTACACTTTCTTGTGGAACTGACTGTATGTGCTAACAATTCTCGCACTTATCCTGCAGCAAGGGTCCGCGTTATTATAATCGCACCAGCTACTGTTGAAGAACCTCATGACTACTGAGAAATTGTTTCACTTCCCACGTTACGTGTTGCAGCTTCGTTGAGGGTCGAGCAAGAATGTTGAATATTTGGATAACCTTTGTTCCTTATTCCTGTCGTACTAAGTTTTCTTCCAAAACAAGGGATTTCATGCAGATACATCAGCTTCAAATCTTAACCATTGAAAGGTTTCTACACTGAGTCACAGCGCCAGAAATTGCGCCAAAGAGTATTATTCAGCCGCCTACACTGGCAGTGCTTGTTGAGAAGTTGTCGTGAGAGTGCTTGTTCTGAAGCTGCCGTGGGCAGTTGTAGTTCTGAGGTAGCTGTAGCTGCAGTACTAGTTGAGGCCAGGTTGTGTGCAGTTGTTTTGATGGGCTAGACACCAGATGTTGTTGGACTGGGGATGTTTTAATGATCAGAGTGTACTTTTCGTCAATATATATGAAGGTAAAGAAAATTTTTTATTTCAAATGTCTTAAACAATAATGCCTCTTGGTCACAGGTTCAGTCAACAAAGCATCTGGCTCGTGTTCTTGTATTAGACTGTAATTCTGGTTTTTATATGCCATTATTGTATTTCTGGTTTTTTTAATTACTTCAGTATAAATGGCATTTAAAATATCTTGTCTTATTGAGGAAGAACCGTGCCAGATGTGTACGTTGTATCATACTTCCACACACAGAACAGTTACACTTGTGCTTTGTTGTTTCGTAGCTTTTATAGTTGCTGGGGACTTAATTAATTAATTGTGTTAACGCAAATTTCATTTCATTCTTTGTTGTTTATCTGTGCAGTCAGATTGCGGAGTAATACTAGTCAGGGCCAACTGGTTACGAGACTGCGTAACTGGACACACAGCTACAAAAAATTAAAAATTATGTGCATTATATTTAATTAAGCCCCCATGCACGTGGCGACCCTGCCAGGATCGTCCATTGGAATCTTCTGATAGTAAAAATAGCAGACAGTAGTATTGTTGAAGTAATTTGTAGTTTAGTAATTGTAGTCTATATTGCATATGTAGATTTGGTAACTGAACATTTGTAGTTGTCTTGCCATAATTTTAATGGTATTTTGGCAGAATTTAATTTTTATTGTCTTGCATACGGGTTTGATAATTTTGTGCAACTATGAAGATTTTAATTGTTCGTTAGGCGTGTTTGTCGGGAAGCATTTCGTGTGAATGGTATTGTTGGTGATAAAGTGTTTTATTCTGTGTAATTTTCGTATTCTGACGAGTTTTGTATGTTTTGTAAATGATTACGCGATCGATGAAAAAGGCAAAAATGATGATTAGTGAGAATGACGAAATTGTTAACATGGCGAACTCGCTAACACATGAGAACAGTGTGATGAATAATGAAGTAGAAAACAATTTAATAAGTCGAGAAAATAGTCCTGAACCAGTTCAAAATTTTTCACAATCAACAAATTTTCAGAATACGAGATTAACGACAGAAGATTCTGGAATAGTATCAAACACAGATAGCTTTACGGCTATGACGAAGGAAGTTGGTTTTGCGGGAAATGTTAGGGGTGAAAATAATTTCGAACCAGTTAATATGGAGCAGCTGATGAGTGCAATATTTAATTTGGGATCTGAATTAAAAACAGTGGGATCACAGTTACGATCTGAATTTCAAACAGAGATGGGAACTTTGGCAACACGTTTAGAAACTGATATGGGAACAATGGAAACACGGTTAGACTCACTGGGATCACAGTTATTATCTGAATTAAAAACAGAGATGGGAACTTTGGCAACACGGTTAGAAACTGATATGGGAACAATGGAAACACGGTTAGACTCACGAATAGGGACATGTTTCAAAAACATGAAAGGTGAATTAAAGAAAGAAATTGGAGAAGAAGTACAACCGATTTTGAATGCTCACAATAATAGATTAATTTCAATAGAAATCAGACAAAAGGAACTGGATAGAGAACAGGAAGAAAGAGATCGCGTGATAGTACAAAAATTTTCAGAGTTAAATTTACAACGTGCACACGATAAGGAAGAAATATTTGAAAGAATCGAGGAATCCGTACCAAATGACAGAATAAATAACCTAACACAACAGTATGAACAGTTAACTACTAAATGTGTCAATACTGAAACCTGAGTCGCGACACTTACGGAAGACGTAAATAAACAGAAAGAAAAAATAGGTGACTTATCGGAAAGAGTTGAGGAGATTTCAGATAAATTGACAAATCTTAGTTTACATGGGGACAGAGATTCAGATGATACAGCTCCATTGCCATTTGCAGAAACAGAAGAGTACCAGAGCATAAATAAACATGTTGAAAATCAGGGAAAATTTAATGAACGCGTTAAAAGGGAATTTGAGGCATTACGAAAGCAAGTCAAACAAATGCAAGGCGAAATCGTAGGAAAAGACAGCAGAAGAAATTTAGAATCACAGATAGCAGAGGGCTTTGAGAAAATAATTTATTTCATTTACGAGATGCAACAAGAGAGCGCCAGGCGCGAGAACTTGACAATAATCGACATTCGGACTGGGACAGACGCGGTAGGTCTTTGTCGCCACGAGGCGAAAACTTTGACTATAAACACTTTTTAACTGTTCGGAAATTTAAGATCTTTCGCAATTCTAAGAATGACATACATCCATGTTCATGGTTAGATCAATTTATGTACGCACTTCCACCAAATTGGCCACTAAGTCACAAACTGGAATTTATGTGCGGCTATTTAAGTCCTCAGGGGATTCGCTACACTGAGTGAATATGTGCCGTAGCGTGGACAGGGCCCCGAGCTGTAGTGGTGCTATTTCCCTTTTAGTTTTCTGCACCGCTGCCTACTCTTTTACTATTCTTTGTATCTATCAAAACAACTCTTCAACTATCAATCTATCTAAAGGAGTCGGTAAAGAATAAACGGATATGACTATTTTACCCAAAAGTGATTTCGGAAATTACCGTTTGGACTTACTGTATCTTCTGCAGCATTCATTCGTAGTTTAAACGAAGTTTTACCTGTTTATCTTCGTGACAATATTACTTCATATGTTGACGATATTCTTATTGCTAAACGTTCTTGGAGTGAGCACAACAAAATTTTGGATTCATTATTACGTATTTTTGCACGAGTTGGCATTACAGTGAACTTGGAAAAATCTGAATTTTGTCGTTCTCAGGTGAAATTTCTTGGTCATATTATTTCTACAGAAGGTATTCTTCCTGATCCAGGGAAACTAGACGCTATTCGTAATTATGCTGTTCCTACTACAAAACGTGATGTTCGTAGTTTCCTTGGTGTCTACAATTTTCTTAGACGCTTTGTTAGATTGGACAATTTGGCCACACCTCGTTTGTGTGAACTATCTGGAAAGAATTCTAATTGGTGTTGGGATGAGGAAGCTCAATCAGAATTTGAACAACTTCGTGATGCTTTAGTTGCTGCTCCACTTCTTTCACGTCCGGATTTATCTAAAGATTTTTGTTTGGCGACGGACTCATCATACAAAGGCGTAGGTGCACATTTATTTCAAGAGATAGAAGAAAACGGCGTTGTAGTACAGAAAAGTATTGCATTAGGAAGTCGTGTTCTCTCTAAATCCGAAAAGAATTATTCGATTACGGAACTTGAAGCCTTGGCTGTTGTTTGGGCTTTCACAAAATTTCGCATATTTTTGTATGGCAGACATACTAAGGTTTACACCGATCATCGAGCTCTGGAATTTCTTATGTCAACAAAATTAACTCATGGAAGATCGTCACGATGGGCGCTGTATCTACAGGAATTTGATTTTAGTATTGTTTACATACATGGTTCTTCAAATATTATTGCTGATGCTTTATCACGTGCACCTATGGGTTTGAAACAAAGTGCTGAAGAGGACTGCAAAGAAAACAATTATTGTTTGATGTATTTCAAGGTGTTGCGTTTGAGAATTTTATTTCGTCTTCGCTCCAGGACATCGCTAAGGAGCAAAATAAGGATCCAATCTGGAAGGACATTAAGGAGAAGTGGAGGAGAAAGGAAAGCGTAGCGATTAGACAGTATTATTTACTTCGCAATGATATTCTTTTTAAACGAAAATCGGTCGACAACTCTGTTTGGTTAGTTTGTATTCCCGATGAGTGAGTTAATAAATTGATTTGGTATACACATTTCAGTTATGCACACTTTGGTCCCTGAAAATGCTTTCATAAATTACGAGAAAATTGCTACTTCAGTAATATGGAAAAACGTATTCGATCTGTTCTTGCCAAATGCAAATTATGTCAAAAGGCTAAGCCGCCAACTATTTCTCACAGAGCACCGTTGTTTCCTATCATTCCAGCGAAATTAAAGGACATGGTTGCAGTCGATTTGGTCGGTCCAGTGGTTCGTTCTACTAATGGTTTTGCGTACATTTTGGTAGCGGTGGAACTGACATCAAAATATGTGTGTTTTACACCTTTACGCAAAGCAACAGCTCATTCAGTATCTAATGCTTTCATCAAACATTTTCTTAAAGAAGTGGGTCATATTGATAAGGTTATATCAGATAATGGATCACAGTTTCGCTCTAAAATTTGGCTTCGTACTCTACGCCGTCGTAAGATTAAACCAATTTTCATTTCATTTTTTCACCCTCAATCTAACGCTTCAGAGAGATGGATGAAGGAAATCAATAAATTGTGTCGACTTTATTGTCATCAGAATCACAGGACGTGGGATCAGTATCTTCATATTTTTCAAAACATTCTGAATGAACTCCCTAATGATTCAACGTCTTTACCGCCTATATTGATATTAAAAATAAAGCACCGACAAATCGCATTTCTTAAATCGTACGTTTTCCGCCTTCACAGAAACTGCGGCATTCTGAAGTTGTGAACGTGACTCTGCAAAATATTGCATCTGCGGCTGCTAGAAGAGAGAAATCAGCTAAACGTCCTGGTCGTTTAAAAACCTTGTCAGTTGATCAAAAGGTGTTAATTAAGTCTCATCATTTGTCTCACAAAGGAAAAGGCTTGTGTCGCAAATTTTTTCTGCTTTATAACGGTCCATATAGGGTTCGCAAAATTATTTATGATAACAGTGTCGAAGCAGAAACTCTTAAATCTCGGCGCTCTAAGGGAATACATCACATATCGAACGTTAAAATTTTTGTGGAATGACATACTTTTGAGAAACTAACAGTTATACGTAAACACACGGAGAGTACAAGGATACCGCACCATGTTCCGGCGGCGGCACGTACTCAAAGCAACAGTCAAGTCTGCGCGCCGCACAAGGCAGTCATTGACCGCAAACAATTACTTCCTACGTCACGCGTACCTACAGCTGATCGAGCGCTCAGTGCGAATGCACTGACAGCCGTAAACAAATACACAGTCTAATTTCTCTGATTAAATTCAGTAGGAAGCTATAGTGACTTGATAAATTATGTTATTAACGTTCAGTTTTTTTCAGGATAAGGTTGGATAAAATATTTAAGAACTTCGGGTAAATTCTGTGTGTGTCCGACGTTAAGAGGACTTGCTATCGAGAAATTTTCAGGAAGAATGTAATTTCGAAGAAGAAACTAATAAACTAAAAAGGTAACTATTAATTGAGTTTATTTTTCAGGTAACATATTTCCACTTAGGTACGTACTTTAGACGTAATTTGCTGCTCGCGATTACGTGATTTATACTTTGTGTTAATTGATTTTGACAATGATTGATTAATGAACATGGTTATTACTTGTGTATATTACGCATCGCTTGGCTGCTATGCTTTTTCACTGACGTCACTTTTTTTTTATTATGTGCCTACTGTGCTTATTTATTTAAATTATAATTGTCACCTGATTAGTTGTGCTGATATGGTTATGTATGTAAGTTACACTTTGTGATTTATCTGCTTGCGTCTTCATGTTTACTTATTAAGATTACATATGAACATTTATTTGCTTATGGTGATATGATGCTAATGGCCTGTTTATTGTGTAATATATATATTTGCTGCTTTGCGTATGGATTGTATATTTACACATTTTTGTTTTGTTGTCATAACTACTCTTTAATTTGGTATATATAAATGCTGATATGCGGTGTACGAACATAGACTTTAGGTTACACTATGGTATTAATTATTGTTCGCTTGGCAGAGCCTCGTTGTAGGGATTGTGCTACATCCATTTGTTGACATTCTGTGCTCTACTGGTATATTTACTCGCTATTGCATGTTTTGCTTACGCTCAGTGCCTTATATTTTTAAGATAAGAAAATGAACTGCTATAATACTACGAACGACATTAGTACAAGAAATTTCATTGAAGTCACATGAGCTGGAGGTTTTATGGAAGCTGTATAAATTTATGCTAATAGGAAGGAAGCTAACGACATGACATACCAACACTAGGTTTAGACCATTGACAGTTATTACACTGCATTCTTCGTGAGCAATTGAAATAGCAAGTGACACTTGACACAATAAATACTCCACATGTTTGCTTCTGTTTTGCCATGCTTCTTAAAGTGGTGTACACACTGTGAAATATTACGATCATTCACACTCCGTACTCGTACTTACTTACTGAAAGTTATTCAAACTAAAGGCTGTTAGAGGTCATGTATGCATTTCTTTTATTTAATGACGGACAAGGTAACTAAAATGTATTTTATATTTCATAATGAGTAGAAGATTTGGGTCAGATAATTTACGCAGAGGTTGTGCGTGGACACTGTTTCTTCGGATTGTATGGGATGATGAATTGAAGTTTGCACTAGGATGTTATCTGTACTTGTTCGAGGAGACTGACTAGAGGAAAGAGTTGTTATGGAAGTGAAATGATATTGGCGATAAGGTTTATACGTGTCGACGTATTGAAGAGGTATTATTGAGGTATTGAGATTGTGTGAAGTTGATGATTATTGGAGTTTTGGTGGACAAGAGGTAAGGTAAATTATATTGATGATAAGGTTTATATGTACCGACGTAAGAGGTATTATTGAAGTATTAAGATTATGTGATGCTTATGATTATTGGAGTTTTGGTGGATAAGAGGTAAAGTAAGTGAGAAGCATATTTTATTTTATTTTATTTTATTTTTGTTGGTTTATATGGAACAAGGAGGATGTAGATGGCAGACTAGAACACTCAAGTGGAAGGAAGATTGTCTACACACACAGTTTGTTAAATCAATAAGCAGTATATACTTTTGTTTTTGGAGAGAGGAAGTACACTCCTGGAAATGGAAAAAAGAACACATTGACACCGGTGTGTCAGACCCACCATACTTGCTCCGGACACTGCGAGAGGGCTGTACAAGCAATGATCACACGCACGGTACAGCGGACACACCAGGAACCGCGGTGTTGGCCGTCGAATGGCGCTAGCTGCGCAGCATTTGTGCACCGCCGCCGACAGTGTCAGCCAGTTTGCCGTGGCATACGGAGCTCCATCGCAGTCTTTAACACTGGTAGCATGCCGCGACAGCGTGGACGTGAACCGTATGTGCAGTTGACGGACTTTGAGCGAGGGCGTATAGTGGGCATGCGGGAGGCCGGGTGGACGTACCGCCGAATTGCTCAACACGTGGGGCGTGAGGTCTCCACAGTACATCGATGTTGTCGCCAGTGGTCGGCGGAAGGTGCACGTGCCCGTCGACCTGGGACCGGACCGCAGCGACGCACGGATGCACGCCAAGACCGTAGGTTCCTACGCAGTGCCGTAGGGGACCGCACCGCCACTTCCCAGCAAATTAGGGACACTGTTGCTCCTGGGGTATCGGCGAGGACCATTCGCAACCGTCTCCATGAAGCTGGGCTACGGTCCCGCACACCGTTAGGCCGTCTTCCGCTCACGCCCCAACATCGTGCAGCCCGCCTCAAGTGGTGTCGCGACAGGCGTGAATGGAGGGACGAATGGAGACGTGTCGTCTTCAGCGATGAGAGTCGCTTCTGCCTTGGTGCCAATGATGGTCGTATGCATGTTTGGCGCCGTGCAGGTGAGCGCCACAATCAGGACTGCATACGACCGAGGCACACAGGGCCAACACCCGGCATCATGGTGTGGGGAGCGATCTCCTACATTGGCCGTACACCACTGGTGATCGTCGAGGGGACACTGAATAGTGCACGGTACATCCAAACCGTCATCGAACCCATCGTTCTACCATTCCTAGACCGGCAAGGGAACTTGCTGTTCCAACAGGACAATGCACGTCCGCATGTATCCCGTGCCACCCAACGTGCTCTAGAAGGTGTAAGTCAACTACCCTGGCCAGCAAGATCTCCGGATCTGTCCCCCATTGAGCATGTTTGGGACTGGATGAAGCGTCGTCTCACGCGGTCTGCACGTCCAGCACGAACGCTGGTCCAACTGAGGCGCCAGGTGGAAATGGCATGGCAAGCCGTTCCACAGGACTACATCCAGCATCTCTACGATCATCTCCATGGGAGAATAGCAGCCTGCATTGCTGCGAAAGGTGGATATACACTGTACTAGTGCCGACATTGTGCATGCTCTGTTGCCTGTGTCTATGTGCCTGTGGTTCTGTCAGTGTGATCATGTGATGTATCTGACCCCAGGAATGAGTCAATAAAGTTTCCCCTTCCTGGGACAATGAATTCACGGTGTTCTTATTTCAATTTCCAGGAGTGTATTTTCATATCTTGGCACACTGACAGTTGTTCAGCAACCGTACATTTTGATCTGGCTTGGCAAACATTGGTCTTGACATGATGACTATGACGTTGACTAACTATTATTGACTGTTATACACTGTTACCACTATTACTTGATACACATGTTGAACATCATATTTTGACAGAATTGCATTTACACAGTTAACACTATTCAATTACACAGTAGTACTTAATATGTGGATGAAAGATGAGTGAGTGTGTTTTGTGTGTTTCCCCTTCCTAATCCCAAATAATTGGTAAATATTATTTTACTTGTTTATTGTGGCTTGCACTGACACCCATAAATATTATACGTTTATTGATATTTGTGTATTTGTAATATTTTATATGACAATTATCTGATATCATTTGTGTGTTTATTATAATTTGTATGTTTAGTGTACGAGCATTGGTAATAATTTTGTAAAATCAATTGTGTGTGCATTCAAACTGTTGTTCGTGCTTACACGTATTAACATTGATGGGTGCCACTTGGAAATGTTTAATTTCTGCTGATAAACTCTGATGAACTGTCTGATTAGTGATAGTGAATATTATGGACTGTTACCTGCACCTGCTCAACATTACTGGGTGCCGCTGATGGACTGCTTCTACTGAAATAATGTCACGTGTTGGTGTCTGCACCTGTTCAATATTACTGGGTGCCCCTGATGGACTGCTTCTACTGAAATAATGTCACTTGTTGATGTCTGCACCTGCTCAACATTACTAGGTGCCACTGATGGACTGCTTCTACTGAAATAATGTCACTTGTTGGTGTCTGCACCTGTTCAACATTGCTGGGTGCCACTGATGAACTGCTTCTACTGAAATGATATCACTTGATGGTGTCTGCACCTGTTCAACATTGCTGGGTGTCACTGATGGAACTGCTTCTACTGAGATGATGTCACTTGTTGGTATCTGCGCCTGCTCGCCATTATTGGGTGCCACTGTTGGAGCTGTTTAAATACTGCTCATGAAGTGTTATGAGACTGCTATTTGCACCTGTTGATCATTGCTGGGTGCTACTGTTGGAACTGTCAACTACTCTGAGGAGTCCTATTTGTTTATTGAACTATTGAAAGGCTTTCATGTGAATATTTGTATGAACTGATTTGTTGTGTATTCACTGTTTATGAGATGTTACGAGACTCTTACTTGCACCTATTCGTCATTGCTGACGCTATTGACTGAATTGTTTAACCACATGATACTTGTGTAAACTGTTATGTAAAATCATATGTATGTAAGCATTTGTATTCCTTTCTGTATTTTATATATTAGGTTATTGAAGGGTCAGTGCAAAGCCAAAATTTATTTAGTTATGCGATATTTACTTATTAATATTACTTTTTAATTTTTGTCTGTATTTTTGAACGAATTTGGTGGTATTTTCACCACCAATGCTGGAAAAAATACCATCAAATTCTAGCCCGTGGAGGAGGGGCATATGAAAGGTGGCTACACTGAGTCACAGCGCCAGAAATTGCGCCAAAGAGTATTATTCAGCCGCCTCCACTGGCAGTGCTTGTTGAGAAGTTGTCGTGAGAGTGCTTGTTCTGAAGCTGCCGTGGGCAGTTGTAGTTCTGAGGTAGCCGTAGTTGCAGTACTAGTTGTGAGCATGTCGTGTGCAGTTGTTCTGATGAGCTACACAGCCGATGCTGTTCGATTGCGGATGTTGTAATGATCATAGTGTATGTTTCGTCAATATATATGAAGGTAAAGAAAATTTTTTATTTCAAATTTCCTAACTAACAATGTCTCTTGGTCACAGGTTCAGTCAACAAAGCATCTGGCTTGTGTTCATGTATTAGAGTGTAATTCTGGTTTCTATGTGCAATTATAGTATTTCTGTTTTTTTTTTAAATTACTTCAGTGTAAATGGTGCTTGAAATACCTTGTCTTATTGAGGAAGAACCGTGCCAGATGTGTACGTTGAATCACACTTCCACACACAGAACAGTTATACTTGTGCTTTATTGTTTCGTAGCTTTTATAGTTGCTGGGGACTTAATTAAATAATTGTGTTAACGGAAATTTTCTTTCATTCTTTGTTGTTATTCTATGCAGTCAGATTGCGGAGTAATACTAGTCAGGGCCAACCGGTTACGAGACTGCGTAACCGGATAGACAGCGACTAAAATTAAAATTATTTGCATAATATTTAATTAAGCCCCCATGCACCATCTGGAAGCTAACAAAAGAGTAAATGTCTTTTACCAACCTCTGTCATCAAAACAGCCTGCCGAGCCTCCATTAGCAATACGTGGAAACAATACCTTGACATCATGATGTCATAACGAACTTTAGCACTGTGCCAGCCAGCGTAACATCCCAACAGTGTTTTGCATTGCATTGTTATCGTGTTTAAGTACACGCACGGGAGTGTGTGATACTGCCATCCATGGTGACTTAACACGAGCCACTGATGTTCAAAATATGCTGATACAGTTACTGTCCAACATGTCAACCTGAATTTTACCAACCTTATTCTGTCACTTGACTTGGCCAGCCAGCCCCTTTTCAGCTATAAGGGTACAAACTTTGCAGTTGCATCTATACTGAGTATTACTTCTGTTTACACCTTGAAATCCGTTTAAATACAGCCAGTGCGAAACAGTACGTTTACTATCGGAAACCTCCAAGCCTTTGGCGCCCGACTTGTGTCAATACTTAGTCAGCCAGTTATCCCCGTCGGTAGCAGTCATTTATATTCCGAGTCGTAACCCTACGATGAGTCTCACCCTACCATATTCTGTTTCCACCTCCCTATTTTGAATTGTAACACTTCGAGTAAGTGTTCCTGAGGCATGGACACCCACCCATAGTACAGAACTAGTTTGCAAGGAGATGATATCAAATCTCGTGTCAAACACTTCCTATCATTCCTACGGTCTTTGAGCCCTATGAATGTCAATAGAGTTAAGCAAGAACTGTAGTTTGAGGTTCATTTATACAACCAATAGCTTAAGATGGAAAACGCATACACATAAACCTTATGATATCGTAAGGAAAGACGAAACACATATTTGACCTATCTAAATAAAACTCTACCGAGTAGACTAGTCCTCTAGAAAATTATGTACACTTTATTATGTTACCCCAATATTATGTGCCCATTTTTCATGTACGCTTGTTGTCTTTGTAAGCACTCTCACATGGCCTGTACTAGAAGTGGCGCTGTCCAGGCGCTACGCTGTTACCTCTGAGCCGACAACCAGTGGCTAGCCACTACAGAGCTACGTCCGGCCATACCAGAGGATCCGCCGCGCCGCGCTGCTGCAGCCGATTGTTTATAAGGCCAGTCGGCCATCCATGGTGCAGCAACAATTACCGGTTTATTGGAAACTTAGAATTACAGAATGACCTTGTAAATCAACTAACTGAAAATAAAAAAAATATGACCTTTCCACCCTTTTAGTCTGTAAGGCCACTATGACCAACACCACCCTGTCTTAGGAAGCAACTTCACACTTCTGTAAATAATTTTGAATTGTAATTGTTGCTCCTGTAGAAGGTGGAGGAGTGTGCAGGACCGCTAACTCAGAAGGAATTACTATATGGAAAAAACAAAATTTAATTTTTTTTTATTATCTGCCTTTCAAATTCAGGTAAAGTAAAAGCCCTGCTCGGAGCTGGCTTGGCCTGGTTACCCCACACAGCTGTCCACGTGAATACCATTCAGCTACCCACGGGTAAAAATGCGGAGTGCATGGCGCAGCTACTACTGCGGTCCGCTCAGAGAGATTATGACGTGAGGCTCTCGGGCGATCAGCGAAGATACGTAGGCACGAAGGCGCCGTTCCCTCCTCCGCTGGCTCTCGAACCGAACAGACGCTCTTACTCTTGTCTTCCTGATGGCTTCCTCTCAGCCCCCTATTTCAATACCTCTGAACAGGCGGCGTCCTCCTTGTGACGCTGTATACCGAATCTGAATAAATTTTCATTGTGGTTTAACCTGACATTTTGCTTCAAAACGAAGGGACGCTCCGACTTCGTCTAACCACTCCTGACTGTCCTGAACACATTTGCGCGTTATACAGTGTGCAACTTTAGTACATATTGTATCTGACTATTTGGGAAGCATTTTGAATTTGGGAGTCTGGACGGGAGCAGACATTAAACTGACAACATAAGTCAAAGCTCACGGCTGACACCTTGCACATTTTAAACTTGGCACAGTTATTTTGAAGTTCCAATCATTTGAACTTGGCATAGGTGGACTTTCTTGGGCTACAGAGTGTGGGAAAAACCTTTGAAAATGGGTCTGTGGTTGGGAAAGGAGAAGACCACCAAGGCAAACAGTAATATGATTATGAAAACTGAGACTGGTGAACAAAGGTACGAAGCACATTTATGCGTCAAATCACAAGCCTAGGAGTGAACGATGTTATTGGTAATTGTGTTATATATTTTATAATTGTCAAGACATGTGACTGTGAGAAACTCTTTACATCCTCAGATAAAGAACATGGGACCATCATACTGGACGGTATTACATACAACAACAGAATGGATGGTCTATTTGACTCTGCGGAAGAATGTATTTACAACGTATTTAATACAATGTGCTAATCGCTTCTGTTTGGTGCAAACTACAGAATAGTTGCTGTGTTGTGTTTTATATGTTGTTACAGTTTGCCTGCAGAAATTGTAAGAACACCCCAAAATCAGCAAATGACCTTCCAGACAGAGAGAAGATCATAAAATATCTTCTGTCTACAGTTTTAGTTATTTACCTGAAAACTACGTGGCAATGGTTAAGTCAGTCTCAAATATAAGTGTAATACGTAAGTGTTATATTAAAGATGAGGGAACGTATTAAACAATAAAAATTTGGACATGAGTCCAGGATGCAAAATACCACCATTGAGTGTAAAACACCAATGGAAGTAGTGATACATGTAAAAAGAAAATGATCCAAAGACGTTTATTCCAGTGTGAAAAATCTGTTTATAAAACCCCATTTCCATTTGGATCCGCTTTACAGAGGATGATTACGTTGTATCTAAATGTCATTATCTCGACATTGTGCATTTACAACAGAAAAGCCACATTTAACAACCATTTATTTGCTAAAGTGGTAATGAAGCTCTACTCACAAATGCTGCTGGAATATGGGGGTGAGTTACTGGAAAAGATGTAATGTCTTGTTACTGATTTTAGTTACACCCACTACATCGAAAATCAGACTCTCCCAAATAAGAAGTATTTAAATGTGTTTACACCCATTATAAAACTATGTTTATGATAATATTATGATGGCTAAAATTCGTCACTTAATGGACTGTATTTGGTGAAAAACGTCATCAAGGCAAAACAGGGAAGGCTACACTTAAGAATTCCCCATGTGAATGTGCAGGGAACATGTCTACTGATTGCAGAAGTCATGTTACTTGTAAAACCTGTGGCAAATCGGGACATTTAACGTGAGACTGCAGACTGGATAAAAGAATTCCTAAAGTAGAATCGGCTCAAACGTCGCGAGCGTCAGAGGCTCAAAATCCAAGATGCAGAGGACCTTGTAAGAAAATGAAGCTAGTTGTGAGTTTAGCGTGTCACAGGGCACCGCATATGGCGAGTGAGTGTACTGACAACGCAGTGTATTTTGTGAAAAATAAGAGGCAGGGAAACAAAAGAAAAGCATAAGATTACAGTCGCCTGATGCTGAATTGGGAATGATATTTAAAATAAATTCTGAATGTAAAAATGAGTTTGTAGAAATGAATTCCCACATAGTACAGAAAGTATGTTAAAATTAGCTCTAGATGATGGAGCACAGATTAGCTTGTCCAATACGAAATATCTACCAGGTCAGGTCGTGTATAGACCGGAAGAAAGTATAAAAACTAAAGTCATTACAAGTGCGGTCATACACATGTATGGGATGACGGTTTTAGATCTTGGGATAGGTCAGCCAATAATAGTGAAACATAAGTTCCATCTGGTAGGAGGGGAACTGGATATTCCCTGCGCTGGTTTAATTCGTAGAGACTTCTTTACGAAGCATGGTGTAGTAATCGATAACGCCAAGGAAATCCTGTGGATCGGGTGCGGGTCCATTGTATTGTGTAGGGAGATAGATGCGCAAGGCGCTGGTACACTGGGTCAGGGGCTTAGAAAATCACAGTCAGATTTTGAAACTGCACAATGTGAATACAGGAGAGTTCACAATGCTCTGAGTAGCTCAGAGGAGCCAGTAATCCAAAGTACACCGAAGAAAAGGCGAAGTAAACAAACTACCAGTGGACAGACATGTCACCGACAGGAAACCGACGCTAAAGAGCCTAAGGTATGGCAGCTGGCTGAAAGAATGTTAGGTTCTCATGAGAAGAGGATTTTGAGGATAAAGGTTGCAGGTACTAGCTAAAGAGACTGCATTACCGGAAAACATGTGTGCCTGCCAGAAGTGGTGGTGAGAGTACGAAAACCTCTTGTTAAATTGGCGTTTTAGAAACACAAGAGTAGGCGGCTTTTATTCAGGTACCTCATACTAAGGTGGAGGAAGTTCCGTCACTTAACCCAAGTCCAAAGCAGACTGAGTGCAAGGTAGACAAGGTCTCGATCAAGAAAAAGTCCAGCGTCATTTTATTAAAATAAAAGTTGCTGTTAGTTCACATAAACGCCATAGAAAAACAGAAGTGTGTTCTGTGTATAATGATATTTTTCATTTGTCCGAGTATTTGTTGACATATACAAACACAATTCGGCATCAAATAAAATGATTCCCCCAGTAATTTGTTCTCGTCCCTACAGAATACCAGAAGCGCAGAAGGAAGTGTAGCAACAGGAGATAAATGTTAGGCGACAGTATAATAGTACTTACAAGTGGCTTGAATTCCCCATTAATTATGATTCCCTAAAATATGGATGTATCTGGAGAGTGGTGGCTGATTACAGAAAGCTAAATGATGTACTGTCAACACAGTCTTCCCCCTTCCACGTATCAATGAAATTGTGGACGGCTTAGGCAAGGCAAAATATCTTTAAGTGCTTGGTTTGGCTAAGGGGTAGTACCAAGTGTTATTAGATGAAAAGGACTGAGTGCTTACAGCTTTTAGTACACCATGCGAAAATATTTTGTTGAGTCCAACCTACATAGGTATGAATGATCATCAAAATAAAATAAGAGAAATCAGAGCTCGAACAGAAAGGTTTAGGTGTTCGTTTCTCCCGCGCGCTGTTCGGGAGTGGAATGGTAGGGAGACAGCATGATTGTGGTTCGATGAACCCTCTGCCAAGCACTTAAATGAGAATTGCAGAGTAATCATGTAGATGTAGATGTAGATGTAGATATGCCCATTATACGTATAACAGAATGGCAATGGCATTCAGTTCTGAATCCTCCACATTCTAAAAGTGGGTTTACAGGGAGAAGCAATATCTATTTATTTAGACGATGTAGTAATTTTTGGTGCATCTCTGGAAGAACAGTGCCTGCTTGGGCATGGTTTCCAGGGGGTAAGGTAACACAATTCATTTGACGTTACAGGAAGATAAATGTGAATTTTTAAGGAAAGAGGTCACATGTCTGGGTCATGCCTTAGTCAATGATGGGTCAAAGCCAGACCCAAGTAAGTTAAAAGCAGTGGGGGGTATCCGAAGCCCGATACAACAAAAGCATAAAAAACATTCTTCGCGTTAGCCGGGTGCTATATATGGTTCCTAAGTGCCTTTAGTAAAGTGGCAAAATCAGTACATGAGTTGCTGAAGAAAAATGTTAAGTATGAATCGGGCGCCAAGAAAGAAGATGACTTCCAAGTGCTACAAGAGATGCTACTCAATCTTCTTATAGTGTAGCATCCAAATTTTTTAGAAGAGTTTATAGCTACGAGTGACGTTCAGATAATAAACCATTGCAGTGGGTCGGTTAGCAATCCGACATCACGTTTAACGAAGTTCAGATTGAAATCAGAGGAGTATTGTTATGAAACTGAATACAGAAGGGATAAGAACAACTGTGTAGCGGATGCATTGTCGTGGATAAGAAAAGTACAATCAGCTCTACCGAAATATAGCTGATGTAGTGTATAACTCTTGGAGCTATGGGGTGTGGTAGTTTATACAAGCCGGCCGCGGTGGTCTAGCGGTTCTGGCGCTGCAGTCCGGAACCGCGGGACTGCTACGGTCGCAGGTTCGAATCCTGCCTCGGGCATGGGTGTGTGTGATGTCCTTAGGTTAGTTAGGTTTAAGTAGTTCTAAGTTCTAGGGGACTTATGACCTACGATGTTGAGTCCCATAGTGCTCAGAGCCATTTGAACCAGTTTATACAAAAACCTAGATTGGAAACCATTCGTCCCAATTTGATTGAGTCCTACTTACATAGCATCTCAGGATTTCTATTGTAGATTAGCATGATCTTTCCAATGCTCCACTCGATTGCATCCTGTTAATTCTGAACGATCTGCACACTGTCTTCAGTGTGTCACTCAAAAAAATGCTACAATTATCACTGGTTATTACTGAGGGTATCCCAAATTTCAGAATTATTCTTTCCCCCAGGACATGAGACACTGTATTTGCGTCCTGATGATGTACATACAACCAGTGAAAGGTAATCTGCTAATTGATGAATCCATGTAGTACTATGTAAAACTGAGTAACGACCAACAGTTGTGTAAAGAGATAGATCAAGATCGCAAAATTTGTAAACAGAAATTCATTTTAATGTCCACGTATGACCACAAAACATGTAAAGCTAGGATGTTGCAACCGGTGATGGAAATTCTCAAGGACTGTATCAGAAAGTTTTCCAAACTACCGGTACCTTCCGAAGCTGATGGACATCAACGTTTATTTATGAACATACAACCAGAGAAAGATTATTTGGTAACTGATGAATCCAAACAGCACTATGCAAAATTGAGTAACGACCACCTGTTGTGTAAAGAGATAGACCGCGTTTGCAAGTCTTATAAACAATAGTTTGTTTTAATGTCACGTATGATCAAATTTTCTAAACTTGTGGTAAGGTCTTACGGGACCAAACTGCTGAGGTCATCGGTCACTAACCCTACACACTACTTAATTTAACTTTAACGAACTTACGCTATGTACAACACACACGCCCATGCCCGAGGGAGCACTCGAACCTCCGACGGGGACGGCCGCACGGACTGTGACAAGGCGCCCTAGACAGCGCGACTACACCGCGCTGCCGCGTATTATCACGAAACGTGTGAAGCTACGATGTTCCAACCTGTGAGGGAAATTTCAAAGTATTGTATTAAGAAGTTTGAGAAACTAAATGATAGTTTTTAGGCTCCAGTGAGTCATAAACAGTGGTTATTCGTTGCTCCAGAGGAGGAATGACAACAAGCCAACAAACATACTGGTGAAAGGTACAGGGAAACTAACATGTTAGGTTCATACAGTCTGAGCAACTAATAAGTGAAGACATAGTGCCAGCTTTAAACATGGTGACTGGTTATTGAGTACGATTAGACCTGTCACTGGAACACGTAATACAACATTTAATGGTTCAAATGGCTCTGAGCACTATGGGACTCAACATAGGACGTCATCAGTCTCCTAGAACTTAGAACTACTTAAACCTAACTAACCTAAGGACATCACACACATCCATGCCCGAGACAGGATTCGAACCTGCGATCGTAGCGGTCGCGCGGTTCCAGAATGAAGCGCCTAGAATCGCTCGGCCACCCCGGCCGGAAATACAACATTTAGATGGCCCTAAAGTAGCAGGTCATTAAATAGCGGAAATAGAGGAGGAAATAGCTTTCAAAGCGCAGCATGATTTCTTTTGGTATTATTATTCGTTCTGGTCCTACCTAGGATTTGTAATACTTACCATATTTGTATGTTCTTTGAGTAGCTACTGCTAGTGTTTTAGAGTTTGTTTTAGTATATGTGGAAATGATTGTTGTGGCAGAGTGTGTGGGAGGAAGATCATAGTAAAGACATGTGAAGAGTCAGAGATCACACACATTCGTAGCACACGGCCCCTTCATTCAAGCAGAGGAAACAGTGAAGACCGAGATGAAAACTCAATCACGCTTGAGCTCACTGAGGAAACAGCCTCGTTACCTACGTCTGCTATACGCAGAGATCAAAGATAATGCAAGATACTGCAAAACTTTCTTATACGTAAGAAATTACTATTGTGAATCATCTGAGGAAAATGTAAACAAAAAATTTGTGTGTTCTTTTTCACATTAATTGGTGTAATGAAGGTATTTAATGTTCTGCTCTGAAGTGTTTATGTAAATTGTAATGCGAAGAAAAATAAATTAATAAATACTGATGTGAGCATGTGACGTGAAAAAAAATTATTATGTAATAAACAAAAGACATTTCTCCAAAGATTTAAATTGATGTTTCTGCGTATCTGTAAAGTACAGTGAAAACTGAACCAATGATTTACATTGATGCTTCAATGCGTATGTATCTGTGTGTGTCTAAGTGCTGTGAAGCATGAAGCAAAGTTTTATATTGATGTTGACATGTGTGCAAAAGTGAACTGACAACTGAACTTTAAAAAGTGCAAAATGTAAAAACGAGTAAAGTGATTAACAAAGAATGTATATAATGTCATATTTAGAACTAAAACGTTTTTACCACAACAGAAGCCAGATTACAAATTTGTTGCCAAGTGATTGCCAACAAAATTTTTCCCATGGCAGGAGATATCATACATAGACGATGTAACGACTTGTATATTGATAAACTTAAGGCTGTCGGAAACCAACAAGGTCAATGTTGTTGTTGTTGTTGTCTTCAGTCCTGAGACTGGTTTGATGCAGCTCTCCATGCTACTCTATCCTGTGCAAGCTTCTTCATCTCCCATTACCTACTGCAACCTACATCCTTCTGAATTTGCTTAGTGTATTCATCTCTTGGTCTCCCCCTACGATTTTTACCCTCCACGCTGCCTTCCAATACTAAATTGGTGATCCTCTGATGCCTCAGAACATGTCCTACCAACCGATCCCTTCTTCTGGTCAAGTTGTGCCACAAACTTCTCTTCTCCCCAATCCTATTCAATACTTCCTCAATAGTTATGTGATCTGCCCATCTAATCTTCAGCATTCTTCTGTAGCACCACATTTCAAAAGCTTCTATTCTCTTCTTGTCCAAACTATTTACCGTCCATGTTTCACTTCCATACATGGCTACACTCCATACAAATACTTTCAGAAATGACTTCATGACACTTAAATCTATACTCGATGTTAACAAATTTCTCTTCTTCAGAAACGCTTTCCTTGCCATTGCCAGTCTACATTTTATATCCTCTCTACTTCGACCATCATCAGTTATTTTGCTCCCCAAATAGCAAAACTCCTTTACTACTTTAAGTGTCTATATTTCCTAATCTAATACCCTCAGCATCACCCGACTTAATTCGCCTACATTCCATTATCCTCGTTTTGCTTTTGTTGATGTTCATCTTATATCCTCCCTTCAAGACACCGTCCATTCCATTCAACTGCTCTTCCAAGTCCTTTGCTGTCTCTGACAGAATTACAATGTCATCGGCGAACCTCAAAGTTTTTATTTCTTCTCCATGGATTTTAATACCTACTCCAAATTTTTCCTTTGTTTCCTTTACTGCTTGCTCAATATACAGATTGAATAACATTGAGGAGGCTACAACCCTGTCTCACTCCCATCCCAACCACTGCTTCCCTCTCATGCCCCTCGACTCTTATAACTGCCATCTAGTTTCTGTACAAATTGTAAATAGCCTTTCGCTCCCTGTATTTTACCCCTGCCACCTTTAGAATTTGAAAGAGAGTATTCCAGTCAACATTGTCAAAAGCTTTCTCTAAGTCTACAAATGCTAGAAACGTAGGTTTGCCTTTCCTTAATCTTTCTTCTAAGATGAGTCGTAAGGTCAGTATTGCCTCACGTGTTCCAGTATTTTTACGGAATCCAAACTGATCTTCCCCAAGGTCAGCTTCTACTAGTTTTTCCATTCGCCTGTAAAGAATTCGTGTTAGTATTTTGCAGCTGTGGCTTATTAAACTGATTGTTCGGTAATTTTCACATCTGTCAACACCTGCTTTCTTTGGGATTGGAATTATTATATTCTTCTTGAAGTCTGAGGGTATTTCGCCTGTTTCATACATCTTGCTCACCAGATGGTAGAGTTTTGTCAGGACTGGCTCTCCCAAGGCCGTCAGTAGTTCTACTGGAATGTTGTCTACTCCGGGGACCTTGTTTCGACTCAGGTCTTTCAGTGCTCTGTCAAACTCTTCACGCAGTATCGTATCTCCCATTTCATCTTCATCTACATCCTCTTCCATTTCCATAATATTGTCCTCAAGTACGTCGCCCTTGTATAGACCCTCTATATACTCCTTCCACCTTTCTGCTTTCCCTTCTTTGCTTAGAACTGGATTTCCATCTGAGCTCTTGATGTTCATACAAGTGGTTCTCTTATCTCCAAAGGTCTCTTTAATTTTCCTGTAGGCAGTATCTATCTTACCCCTAGTGAGATAAGCCTCTACATCCGTACATTTGTCCTCTAGCCTTCGCTGCTTAGCCATTCTGCACTTCCTGTCGATCTCATTTTTGAGACGTTTGTATTCCTTTTTGCCTGCTTCATTTACTGCATTTTTATATTTTCTCCTTTCATCAATTAAATTCAATATTTCTTCTGTTACCCAAGGATTTCTACTAGCCCTCGTCTTTTTACCTACTTGATCCTCTGCTGCCTTCACTACTTCATCCCTCAAAGCTACCCATTCTTCTTCTACTGTATTTCTTTCCCCCATTCCTGTCAATTGTTCCCTTATGCTCTCCCTGAAACTCTGTACAACCTCTGGTTCTTTCAGTTTATCCAGGTCCCATCTCCTTAAATTCGCACCTTTTTGCAGTTTCTTCAGTTTTAATCTACAGGTCATAACCAATAGATTGTGGTCAGAGTCCACATCTGCCCCTGGAAATGTCTTACAATTTAAAACCTGGTTCCTAAATCTCTGTCTTACCATTATATAATCTATCTGATACCTTTTAGTATCTCCAGGGTTCTTCCATGTATACAACCTTCTTTCATGATTCTTAAACCAAGTGTTAGCTATGATTAAGTTGTGCTCTGTGCAAAATTCTACCAGACAGCTTCCTCTTTCATTTCTTAGCCCCAATCCATATTCACCTACTACGTTTCCTTCTCTCCCTTTTCCTACACTGGAATTCCAGTCACCCATGACTATTAAATTTTCGTCTCCCTTCACTATCTGAATAATTTCTTTTATTTCATCATACATTTCTTCAATTTCTTCGTCATCTGCAGAGCTAGTTGGCATATAAACTTGTACTACTGTAGTAGATGTGGGCTTCGTATCTATCTTGGCCACAATAATGCGTTCACTATGCTGTTTGTAGTAGCTTACCCGCATTCCTATTTTCCTATTCATTATTAAACCTACTCCTGCATTACCCCTATTTGACTTTGTGTTTATAACCCTGTAGTCACCTGACCAGAAGTCTTGTTCCTCCTGCCACCGAACTTCACTAATTCCCACCATATCTAACTTTAACCTATCCATTTCCCTTTTTAAATTTTCTAACCTACCTGCCCGATTAAGGGATCTGACATTCCACGCTCCGATCCGTAGAACGCCAGTTTTCTTTCTCCTGATAACGACATCCTCTTGAGTAGTCCCCGCCCGGAGATCCGAATGGGGGACTATTTTACCTCCGGAATATTTTACCCAAGAAGACGCCATCATCATATAATCATACAGTAAAGCTGCATGCCCTCGGGAAAAATTACGGCCGTAGTTTCCCCTTGCTTTCAGCTGTTCGCAGTACCAGCACAGCAAGGCCGTTTTGGTTATTGTTACAAGGCCAGATCAGTTAATCATCCAGACTGTTGCCCCTACAACTACTGAAAAGGCTGCTGCCCCTCTTCAGGAACCACACGTTTGTCTGGCCTCGCAACAGATACCCCTCTGTTGTGGTTGTACCTACGGTACGGCTATCTGTATCGCTGAGGCACGCAAGCCTCCCCACCAACGGCAAGGTCCATGGTTCATGGGGGGATACAAGGTCAATATAAAATAGGAAATCAGAGACACAACGCAGAGAGCAGGCAAAAGCAGTAGCATTTAAGTTATCAGAGGTCAACAGTAACGCTAGAGGGCTGCGAATTGCAGACGCTCTGGACAGCTGTCCCAGCGTAGAAGTTCCACTTCAGAGAAGTGACTGGTAATTCGATCCACCGTCTAGATTCTGTTGTAAGGTGACACAGTAGAAGATGGTCACAAAAGGTCACGTCTTAGCAGAGGCAGCAAGCTTGATACTTGCCCCTGAGAACCGCAACGTCAGTGGGTTTACACTCGTTAGAGTGCTATAACACCTGTCTTTACTGGCGAAAGACCTCTGGGTGGGGCCATGTGACATAAAACACTGTTGATGCTGCCCATAAGAGGAGGAACCGTAACGCTTAGTTCTAAGCTGAAAGCTGTTGCTACCAAAATTTTTTTAATGTGAAGTCCAGATACATCTCTACCTACTAAGCTCGAGAAGAGGAGGAAACTGAATCAGGTTGGCCAGAGGCGCCCTGGAGGTGCAGAGCCACTTGCCAGATTGGCTGAGGCCTGTTAAATGCCTGTGGAGTGGTATGCCGACTGTAGCAAGGAAGAAATAGTGCGCCACCAAAATCCTTTAAAAACCATTGTTTTTGTCAGTTCTCAGTTCTCAGTCAGATCATTGGATCGCCAATCCCGCTTCGCTCGTTGGCAGCCTCAGTAAGCTCCGACAAATCTGTTCCTCTCACTTGGAGTGCTGCTCTGGAAGTTTTCACTTAAAATGCTGCTAGTGTTCGCTACTTCTGTGAGCGCTCAGTCCTCGGGCTCAGACACTGACTTCTGACGTGCAACCAGTTGCACACTTTGCTTTTTCTAATGTCTAGTATTAACTTTCAGCGTAGTAGTTAGTTTGATTTGTAAAATGAGGCTCCCGAGTATCCCTGAGTCTCCTGCTGCGAGTATGCTATCGAGTTTTACACTGAAGAGCCAAAGAACCTGGTACACCTGCCTAATATCGTGTAGAGACCCCGCAAGCACGCAGAAGTGCCACAACACGACGTAGCATGAACTCGACTAATGTCTGAAGCAGTGCTGGAGGGAATTGACACCATGAATCCTGCAGGGCTATCCATAAATACGTAAGAGTACAAGCGGATGAAGATCTCTTCTGAACAGCACGTTGCAAGGCATCCCATATATGCTCATTAATGATCATGTCTGGGGAGTTTGGTAGTCAGCGGAAGTGACTAAATATAGAAGAATGTTCCTTGAGCCACTGTGTAACAATTCTGGACGCGTGGTGTGTCACATTGTCCTGCGGGAAGCGCCCACGTCCGTCGGAATGTACAATAGACATTAATGGATGCAGGTGATCAGACGTCCGTGTCACCTGTCAGAGTCGTATGTAGACATATCGTGGGTCCCAGATTACTCCAACTGGACTCGCCTCACAGCATTACAGAGCCTCCTCCAGCTTTAACAGTCCCCTGCTGAGATGCACGGTCCATGGATTCATAATGTTGTCTCCATCCGTCGATACAATTTGAAACGAGACTCGTCAGACCAGGCAACGTGTTTCCAGTCATCAACAGTCCAATGTCGGTGCTGACGGGCCCAGGCGAGGCATAAAGCTTTGTGTCGTGCAGACATCAAGGGCGCACGAGTGGGCCTTCGGTTCCAAAAGCACATATCGATGATGTTTCGTTGAATGGTTCGCACGTTGACATTTGTTAATGGCGTAGCATTGCAATCTGCAGCAATCTGCGGAAGGGTTGCACATCTGTCACGTTGAAAGATTCTCTTTAGTCGTCGTTGGTCCCATTCTAGCAAGATCTTTTTCCGGCCTCAGCGATGTCGGATATTTGATGTTTTACCGGATTCCTGATATTCACGGTACACTCTTAAATGTACGGAAGTGCAAAAAGTCAGAAGAGTGTTCCTGAAGCCACTCTGTAACAATTCGGGACGTGTAGGGTGTCGCATTGTCTTGCTGGCATTGGCCAAGTCCGTAGGAATGCACAATGGACATGAATTGTAGCAGGTGATCAGACAAGATGCTTACGTGTGTGTCATCTGTAAGAGTTGTATCGAGACGTATCAGGGGTCCCATATCGCTCCAACTGCACACGTCTGACACCATTACAGAACCTCCACCAGCTTGAACGGTCCCCTGCAGACATGCAGGGTCCATGGATTCATGAGGTTGTCTTCGTATTCGTACACGTCCATCCGCTCGATACAATTTGAAACGAGACTCGTCCGCCCAGACAACTTGGAAAGTCATCAACAGTGTAATGTCGGTGTTGACGGGCCCAGGCGAGGCGTAAAACTTTGTGTCGTGCAGTCGTGAGCCTTCGACTCCGAAAGCCGTTATCGATGATGTTTCGTTGAATGATTCGCACGCTGACACTTGTTGATGGCCTAGCACTGAAATCTGCAGCAATTTGTGGAAGGGTTGCACTTCTTTCACGTTGAACGATACTCTTCACTTGTCGTTGGCCCCGTTCTTGCAGGATGTTTTTCCCGTCGCAGCGATGTTTTGATGTTTTACCGGATTCCTCACATTCACGGTATACTCATGAAATGGTCTTACGGGAAAATCATCACTTCATCGCTACCTCTGAGATGGTGCCTCCCATCGCTCCTGCGCTGACTATAACACCATGTTCAAACTCACTTAAATATTGGTTATCTGCCATTGTAGCAGCAGTAACCGATCTGAAAACTGCGCCAGACACTTGTTTTATATGGGTGTTGCCGAACACAACGCCGTATTCTGCCTGTTTACATATCCCTGTTTTGAATAAGGAGGCCTATACCAGTTTCTTTGGCGCTTCGGTGTAAAATTCCCACCTCTCGTAGGTGCCTTGTGGCAGTGCTTGGTGCTACTGCAAATACTCATCCTGCCATCCCTGGAAGTCTGTCTTTCTGCATTTGGTCCTAACACCACGGAAATTGCAGATTGACCTATAACCCCTTACCTTCCCTCTATCCTGTGTTAGGACACGACACAGATATTGAAGCATAGTATTAACACTTGCAGAGCATTCTTACTGGCAACTTCATTGGTCGTTTCACTTGATATTGTAATCAATGGAGTAAAACCAAATAACCTTCCAACACGAGAGGTTTCACTCTGTTCCACCTTTTATTCAGCCGGGCAGCAACTTTCCTCTTGCAACAAAAGAAATGCGATTATGTGCGACTACGAATCTATTCACAAACCGCTATTTACTACTGATAAGAAGATTCATTTTAACTATCGTCTTAGGTGAAGGACTTTAGTTTTCTCTAAACACGTCTGAAGTAACAAAGTTTACAAATTTCTCTAATAATAAAAGCTCATTGTCAAGGTAGTAAGGGGTTTAATAACCAAATCCTCACAGTCCCGGCCCGGTTTCGTCTGATAGCCCTGCATCACAACTATTTTCACTGAGAGGTATCACTAGATGTGTGTCTGTAGCTGCGGAAATCGTTAGTCGAAGTAGTGTTTAGCATCTAAGACTACGGTGTTTCCAAAAGTGGAATGTGATTATCAACCGAAGGCTGAGTTCATCCTCAAACTGAGGAGTATTTATCATACGGAAGATAGTTGGTATTATTTGTCCTTGCCTTCATCCAGCGACCACTAGAAGCCATATACACCAATGTATACAGCACTACGAATAGTTTGAACGCTAAAATTGCGTTTCTCTCCGACACTAATAATTCTTCGTTTACAACGAATAAAAGTTTGTAGATCCGAGAAAATTCCAATGTGGCAGTTATAGATTACAAACTTACCTCTTAAATCACTACGCCATCCTTCCACTTGTGTGCAGTTTTATTACCGTCTTGTATGGTGTAACACGTGGGGAAGCGCCATTGACTTAAAACATACGAGAACTGTAGCGACATCACCTGAATCACTAAATTTGACTTTGAATCTCTGAAAGCTCTGTCTTTTATATTTCCATGACATTCGAAGCAATGCTTACGAGTAACTTACAAAATCTTTTTCAGAGCATGTAGTTGGGAATGAATCTTAGTAGTGCGATTAAAGAAATACTCTCCACCTCGTATGGCACTTTTTTCCTTTTTGCTTTGTCAGTAGGTTCTTATTTGCGTCAAAGCCGTATGTCACAGGTGAAAGAATTTGCATTTCTTTTGCCCTAGTATACAGCACATCTTCTATTCATTTCTGGCTGAAGAGGATAGTTGATGAAACCCTCGTCTACCGTTGTCCTCGCTGTGGACGTCCACAGAGTACCATTGACGATCAGTACATTAGTGTACTTCATATACTGATGAAGATCGTTCCAGGACCAGCACAGATATTAGGAACATCCTTCCCCATTCCACACAGCTAATTGTGTAAAATACTGGTTTGAAATTATTGGAGACGTTTATCTGCTGGACTCGTCTCCCAAAGGTGCTGACTTCATCTGTGTACAGCAAACGTATGGGCAGATACGGAGAAAATTATTAGCAGTAGACGACCTGCACCAACAATCAAGGCAGCACTGTCTGAAGCAGTTCACAATGCGTGGGAAGAGATGTCACTGAATAACAGATTAATCCGGAATCTTGTTGCCACTCTTTCGCAGCGGCTGCATACTGTTGCAGAGAAGGATGGGAACTGGACACGGTACCGAATCTATTGTGTTATTATGGAAAAAACTGTGTTTAAGACAAATGAATACTTGTTCACTTCGATTACTTTTCTGGAATATTTACGTTACTACGGACAAAAGTAAAGTTATTGTATCCTAATCTTTCTTTAACATTAAGGTGTAATGTAAATAAATCACAAACGTGTGTGCAACAGTGGTTAAGATATTTATATGAAATAAGAGAAGCAGGATATACATATAAATCACTATCACCCTATTCCACTTTTCTTCAGTCGTTCACTCGACTGTGTACTGTAAATTGCTTTACGACCATAGGTCAAGGAGACCAAGACATAGAAATACTTCTTTTCACGTTATTCACGTCAATGCTGATGAAGGCATCAAAGAGAAATCATAAAGTTTTGTTACGTCAAAGATAAATCATCATGTTCATTTGCGTTCTGTTTATTTACATGCAGGGTGGACACCAATACCAATTATAGACTAAAAGAGAGAGCCTTTACATTTTAAATTCCAACAAGAAAGCACAATAAATAAAGGGAAAAAGTGGTAATAGGTCTGCTTTGTAGACGCAAAGCAGAGGGTTAGGGTTCGTTAGTTATAAGGTGCATACCAATGTTACTGAAATAGAATCTCTGGAGTTACACAAGTCTCGTGGTAACCATCATTCAAACAATGTTATGTTGTGAATGCTTTAAACGATACAACTGTAGTGGTCGTCCAAAGCTGACAACTCTTAATATCGAATTTAAATGTATGGAAATGCAGGATTCGAAACCCCTATACACAGAACACAATTTTCCCGACTTCATCATTCCACCATATCTTTTAGTGGTGTACACTAATATTAACGTAAGCTATCACATGGGCCGCCCGGTGTCGCCGAGCGGTTCTAGGCGCTTCAGTCCGGAAGCTCGCTGCTGCTACGCTCTCAGGTTCGAATCCTGCTTCGGGCATGGATGTGTGTGATGTCCTTAGGTTAGTTAGGTTTAAGTAGTTTCTAAGTCTAGGGGACTGATGACCTTAGACGTTAAGTCCGACAGTGCTTAGAGGCATTTGAACCATTTGTATCACATGGCGTGTGAAGTCACACCTTTCCTTATGCACTCAGAATAGTAGGAGAAATAGAGGTTGAATCTCTACATGAATCTAAATTTCCCTCCTGAAGTATGCCACTTCGAAAATATTCCCAATAGTACGGTCTTCGACGAAAACTCCCGATCGCTGCCAGTCTCCGCCGTGCCTATGACAAACCATGGAAATGAACATGATATCCCTCAAAACTCCGCGTCTGGCAGTCTTTCACCATCTGGCCACTGGTCACACCATAAGAAGTGGAATTTGGTACAAGAAACGTTATCATCTGCTACACCCATCCTACGCCGCTCCTGCTGGAGGTCTCTTAACAAACAGCGTTGAGGAGCGTTTTGAAGTCTTCTCGTTGTACTTCATTCTGTCTGCATATTAAAATTGAGGAGCGCCGGAACAAAAACCGACAAATCCGCATTTGCTGTTAATACAGAAAGTGACAAATAGTGATCTCTAAATGGCTCTACAAGCTATAGAAAGAAGAAACACACCATAAAACACGTGATGTCGCGTTGTGCTGAAAATTATTTTGTGGCAGCATGTATTATTACTCCTTTATCTCCCCTCTACAGCTCAAACACGCGAATACAGCAAAAGTGGATATATCGGGTTTTGTTCCGGCGCTACTCAATTATGTGTCTAACAGAAGCAGAATCATAATTTCATACTTTGACATGCCATTTTGGCAGTGTAGTGCAAAACCATTTTCGTGGTGGTGCTGTAGGTTGGCTGTCTCTGCTTGTGAACGCTTTTGTACTGCAGAGTGGAGGCGGGTGTTGGTTGTACCCACCAGCTCCTTAGCCGCTCAGGCGTTTCCTAACAGTCACAGAGACTGCTACACATCTACGGCGTATGTTGCTGCTCTTGTTTTAGCTAGTTTAATATTCTTCATCGTTGCTGTGTGAGTTTTCATGAAAAAAGGCTGTGGTGTAACAAGCGAAAGCGGTGCAATGCGTATGCGATGGAAACGAAGACAAGCCATATGACTGTGAATCCCATGATCGGAGTTTTGAAGAACATAAATTAATTGAAATTGACACAATAGATATTATTTGACAGAAATGCTTGGTTTGGGGACGCTAAGTATTTGAGGATGTGAGAACTTAGTTGCTGCTAACGAAGTGTCATAGAATTTCGACACAGGGGTGGCAAAGTATGAATTGCTTGTGCAGAAAATGATGTGAGTATAACTGAACTCGATTAAAACATATCAGAACATGCCGTTGAATTGCGTTTCTGTCTTATGATGACAGTTTGTTGTAATGAAAGAGAAAGGCAATCTGTTTCAGACACAGTTGTGAAATGCTTCATATCGTCAAGACCGCTTTCGGCTGCTGGGGCCCATACACACATCCATATTTGCTGGTTTCAATGGAATCAATTAAATTCGTCACCGAGATGGTTATCCTATCATTAAGATAGGAATGGGGAAAATATCTGCCCGTGTAGAGACAAAGTAACAGCTAAACCGACTTAGCAAATTTCAGAAAGCAATATTGTACTGAACAATTTTTGTAAGGGCAACAAGTTGTCATATAGA
This sequence comes from Schistocerca cancellata, assembly GCF_023864275.1. Lineage (NCBI taxonomy): Eukaryota > Metazoa > Arthropoda > Insecta > Orthoptera > Acrididae > Schistocerca > Schistocerca cancellata. The sequence goes on along the minus strand of NC_064629.1, from coordinate 119,653,909 downwards.
GGTAGCAGTTCAGGATGGTCGCCGTTGCGTAAAAACATGGTGGTACAAGTAGAAGTACAAGCAAAATCTATAGAAATATTTATTGATATAACACAGTAATCATATAGTATTCATAAGCAAAATTTGTGTTTTCTGATGCAGACACAAAGCTGAAGGTATGAACAAGGGTGCGATTCTGCTACCATGGTAGCCAAAGCAGGTTGCTAGAAACAAGAGAGAATCCTTAGGTCAGTACCGAACATCTGTCCTGCGCTCAAACAATGAGTTTTACATACTCTATGTCACATGTTAAATGAAAATCATTCGGAACATTTCATGGATAACCATAAAGTATAAAGTGAATGTAGAAGGATAGTGAAGTGTACATCCGGACGTAAGTGGAGGACCACGTCGTTGCCAAACGTTTCCTACAATGTTGGCAATTCCCATCTACACTAGATTCCGTATCTAAAGTTCTCGAGTGGCTCCGAGAACCGAGAGTACTGGAGAGTACGCGCATGACAACCCTTGGTTAATCCGATGGATGTTCACACATCGAGAGAGTACAAAGTAGCTACACGAGTACCCCCACTGAGATTTATTTCCATTTCTGTAACTAGGCTAAGAGGTTAAATTACCGACACTCTACTCCATCCAAAAATTAAGAACTTTAAAGTTTTTTAGGTAGGTCTCCTATACAGCTGTTGTTACACTTTTTTCTGGATTAAGCGTACTACAAATTAACATCATCATCCAACAACCGCCTTTCGACTTTGGAAGTAATTATCCTCACTTTTTATGCCCAAAAGTTGTCGTTAGCGTGAATCTGTCAGAGTGTTCATATAGGAATACTCGTGCTGTAATTAGGAGGCTGGTATATAAAGACGTGCTTAGTCTCCGATAATTTCAAATCAGTGTTTTACATCGTAAGCAGTGTGGACTGGGGAACTGTTACATTGGAACATTATTCTGCCTCCAGAAAATATGTGACAAATAGAAGGAAGCATTATGTTTTCCAGAATTTTTGCAGTAGTTATCGCTAAAAAGCGGAGGGTATAGTTCCCACAAGACGCTGCAACCATTTGACACTATCAATCCCAAACTGTGACATAAGTTTTCCAACACCTTTCTTTCTGTCTCTCATCGACATAGTTTCTGTCGAAACTATATGGACTTGGACGATACACATGGACCGAATCATTTGGTGGAGTATAAAATACGTTCTCGTCCGTAAATAAAACTTGGTCCCGTTATGAGGGCGACTTCCTTCTTTACTCCGCTGCGACATTTAGTCTGGTAGCCTTATGTTGCTCTATCGACACTTCCATAACAGCCGATTTTCCTTCATACATTCATTTCTCTTGAGACGAGAACGTATAGCGACTTGCTCACACTTAGTTGAAGGATGTTCTTAATATCTGTGCTGGTGATGAAACGGTCTTCACCACTGCAGTGGAATACAATAATGTCTTGATCGTCAGTGGTAGCCTGTAGACGTCCACGTCGAGGAACATGGTAGACGTGAGCTTCACCCGTCATCCACTTCAGCCAGAAATGAATCGTAGATTTTCTGCATTCTAGGACACAGGAAATGACGCTCATACAGTACCCATATACATAAAGCGCAAGAACGCGCCATTCAACAAATTATTTCAGCTGCGACATATCGCTTTGACGCAAGTAAGAATCTACTGACAAAGCAAGAAGAAACGAAGTGGCATACGAGGTGGAGAGTACTTCCTTCGCCGCAGGGTTCACATTCAGTAACTACTACATGCTTTGAAAAAGATTTTTTAAATAAGTTACTCGTAATTATTGCTTCAAGTGTCATGGAAACGTAAAATACAGAGTTTTCAGAGATTGAAAGTTAAATTTAGAGATACAGGTGATGCTGCTACAGCTATCATATGTTTTAAGTCAATTTTGTTACTCCACGTGTTACATCATACAAGACGGTAAATAAAAATGTCGTATGACTAGGGCCTCCCGTCGGGTAGACCGTTCGCCGGGTACATGCCTTTCGATTTGACGCCACTTCGGCGACTTGCGAGTCGATGTGGATGAAATGATGATGATTAGGACAAAACAAAACCCACTCCCTGAGCGGAGAAAATCTCCGACTCAGCCGGGGGGTGGCCAGCAGAAGTGTTTAAGCTCAGTGTTCCTGGAGCCACTCTGTAGTAATTCTATACGTGTGGGGCGTCGCACGTTCTGCTGGAATTGCCCAAGTCCGTCGGAATGCACAATGTAAGTGAATGGATGCAGGTGATCGGACAGGATGCTTACGTACGTACCTAGACATATCAGGGGTCCCATATCACTCCAACTGCACACAACCCACACCGTTGCAGAGCCTCCTCCAGCTTGAACAGTCCCCTGCTGACATGCAGGGTTCGTGGATTCATAATATTGTCTACATCCACTCGATACAATTTGAAACGAGACTCGTCCGACCAAGCAACGTGTTTCCAGTCATCAACAGTCCAATGTCGGTGCTGATGGACCCAGGTGAAGCGTGAACCTTTGTGTCGTGCAGTCATCAATGTTACACGATTGGGCCTTCGGCTCCGAAAGCCCACATCTATGATGTTTCGTTGATTGGGTCGCACGCTGATATTTGTTGAAGGCCCAGTACTGAAATCTGCAGCAATTTGCGGAAGGGTTGCACTTCAGTCCTGTTGAACCATTCTCTTCAGTCGTCGTTGGTCCCGTTCTTGCAGGATCTTTTTCCGGCCGCAGCGATCGGAGATTTGATGTTTTACCGGATCCCTGATATTTACGGTACAATCGTGATATGGTCGTAATGGGAAGTCCTCACTTCATCGCTTCCTCAGAGTTGCTGTGTCCTATCGCTCGTGCGCCGACTATAACACCTCGTTCAAACTCATTTAAATCTTAATAACATGCCATTGTAGCAGCAGTGACACTTGTCTTAAATAGGCGTTGCCGATCGCAGTGCCGTATTCTGCCTGTTTACATATTTCTGTATTTGAATACGCATACTTATACCAGTTTCTGTGGGGCTTCAGTGAAAATATTCCTCAATTTGAGGATGAACCCAGCATTTGGCTGATAATCGCTTCCTAGTTTTAGCATTATCGTAGCCTTAGGTGTTACACACGGTTTGAATTAATGATTTCCCAGTTACACCATCACACTAAGTGATACCTCTTAGACCACATAGTTTTGTAGCGCTATCAGACGAAACATCCGACCTGGCCCAGACTGTGTGGTGCTTTTAAACCCATTACTTCCTGGACAATGAGCTTTTCTTATTAGAGAAATTTGTGGACGTTGTTACTTAAGACGCTTTTTGAAGAAACTGAAATAAATCTTTTTAACATTACTAAACAGCCGTTTGGGAGTCGATTACTGGCGGCCTTTTGTCGCTTATCGTTGGTTGAAAGGGAAAATCTGAATCGCAAAAAAGGAAAAAAATAAGAAACGAAATGTAACCTATCGTGTTGGAAGGTTATTTGATACCATTTCAGTGATTACAATACCAAGTGAAATGAACATTTGATAATTTTCGTCACGATTCATAGTTATGTATTTCCTTTCACTTCCAAAATGGCTCTGAGCACTATGGGACGCAACTGCTGTGGTCATCAGTCCCCTAGAACTTAGAACTACTTAAACCTAACTAACCTAAGGACATCACACACATCCATGCCCGAGGCAGGATTCGAACCTGCGACCGTAGCGGTCGTGTGGTTCCAGACTGTAGCGCCTTTAACCGCTCGGCCACTCCGGCCGGCCCTCTCACTTCCCTCTGGGGCTGCGCGTGGCACCGCACACCCTATTTGCTTCGTCAGTGCCGTTTATTATGAGAGGCACCCACATGCCTTGCTCATACTGTGGCATCAAGCAGTCAGGCCTGCAAGATGAGTGGTCTGCCAAGCGAGTGGATTTATTCTTATTTATCGCAAAACATCAATGACTGATTATGAGCTCTAGTACTCACAATTACGCTAGAAATTATTCTCATGTTTGAATATTATGCAACGGAAACGCACATCTGACTATTAGTAATTTACACAACTCTGATTGTTCACTACGCACTGGCAATACCACATTTTCTTTCTTACTCAACGGCTTTGATCAACACGTGGCCATCGCACTGAATGTGAATGGCGCACACATTATAAATTCTGTATATCATGACTACACACTATTTGAAGAACAAGGCCACCAATCTTTTTCTTTTCACTATCTTTTTTTTTATTCCGATAAATTCTATTATTCTAATATTACATTTTTATACAATAATTACACATGAGAATCTCTGCCCAGTGGGCATGGCTTTACATTGGTGATTCTCTATCTTATGGTCTTGTAATTATCTAACGCTACAGTGCACTTTCTGGATAGGATGGTGGATCTTTTGCTATATCTCACACTTCGACTCCCACACCCATCATCACGAAAATTTACTCCAGACCGAGCGGTGCTAAAATGAACATGAATAACCCACTGCCTCTGAACCTATCTTGCTACTCTCCCATGCAAACTACACATACTTATATTACATGAAATACATCACACTGACAACATACCATACAACACAAACAATAGTCACAACGTTAGAATCACATCACTTTCAGCTTTCCCACTTCAATCAGTATTCATCCCAGTTTCACATGACACTGCCCCACTTCGTAACTTTTCTTTCCTACTACGAACTCTGGAGGATATATGCACGTCTTCCTGTGCAATGCAAGCCATGTGGCGTTGCTGGATAGACGGCTGACTCACCTTGCTTCACTCTCAGAGTATTAGAGTTTGAATCCAGCGTCACACGGAAACATAACACGCAAAGTAATATTAAGAACATATTCGTCACACACGCGAGTCCTCAACTGATACCATGGACGAGTACTTCTCTTTGTCCTTTGTCTCATATACAGATTGAGACTCACACAGTACTCACCCCGTGGAAGTACTCGTCTCTAATTTCAAGTGCTGCACACGCCATTTCTTAAATATTTCCAACTTATAGTACACACGCCAGTAATTCAGCTTAACTTTAGCACTCGGAAGTATTTCAAGTTACTACTAGCACTCGCAAGTATTCCAACTTAGTACTAGCACTCGCAAGTATTTGAACTTATTGCTACATGTGGTTTCACTGTGACCGTTGGTCACTTCCGAAGATTACTACGATCCCCTTAATATTACCTGCCTGTCATTTAATTCTCCCCCCAAAAGTTCCTGAAATATAGAAGTAATTATTCCAAACTACTCTTAAGTATTTCACATGCATACCATTTTCTCCACTCTTTTGTCTTTACGGAGCACACCTAAGACAGGTTTTACCAGCACAAGATCCAGCGCCGGAGTGCTGAAACATGGCCATTCTTCAGGTCATCTCGCACCTCTGCCGAAATGGGGGAGCACCTTGCTACCGTATTGATCAGCCACATTTCAGGCGCTCAAAGCTCAGGTAAATTTCATCTCTTTGGTTCCACCAAAGGTGACCAAAGGACCGTCTCAAAGATGATCACATATTGCACATTCACTATCTGCGGTTAGCAGACGACCATACATTCATTCATTTCACAGATCTCACCAATTAGGTGTAGGGATATATTTTGTGGGAGTGCACTTGTGATCAATTAAATAAATAAATTGTCATTCTTTCCTACACTGGTATCCGGCTTCGATGTATTAAGTGAAATTGAGTTATTATTACAAAAAATATGTTGTTCTGACAGAATAACGAAGAATGTTGTACCTATTTTCAATGTCGGGCGGTACTGTACCCTTTCAACTTCATAGCGAAACAAGTTCGAAAATTCCCCCTTAGTATTCTTAACCTTCTCTTGATAGTCCTATGGAGCACTACTTAAGTTTATCATTTTAAAATTAACTCTCTTTAGCTTATCCACAATAGCGGAATTCCAGGGCTAACCTTTCGAATTCACGTCCTTCTTCACCTTGCTATTCTCTTGTAGCAGCTCAGAGATCCCCGCTAGGAGGTCGCCTTGTACCGCCAGTTCGGGCAATTATGAGGTCGGCGAACTGAGATGAGCATTGCACGGGCATGTGCTAGTCGTATCTACACAATCCTCCTCACCACGGTCCCTGATTATAACCACGGCATCATTCGTATGAGGCACTACTGTGTCTAAATCGTCATCAGCCCCTCTTCTCATTGTTACACTTAATTAGTCATTTCCCAGACTAGTTGCAGGTTGGCTTATAGTTGGAACATGTGGTTCCATGTTCACCAAGACCGGATATCTGACAATTGCCGTTTCCTCACTATCCTGCTTGACACCATATTAAATCGTTTACTCAGCGTAAGAGATCCCTCCACTGTCGTCTGGCTATGACAACTATAAAAATCAGCCAAAAAATTCCCTTTACACAATTAACCTCTCTCACTACCTGCTTCAACAAACACAGATATACAAGACACATAAAAAATCCTCTCCAAAATTTCGATTTAAACAATGGAGCTAAAAGACACACTTTAAATTGAGAAATGCTTACCGTTACTTAATTTTAAGTTCTCCATGCGAATTTAAAATATTTCCTCAGTCACCATTACTAGCCACGCGATCATCACGTTGATCTATCTCACTCAGAAGGTTACGTAAGAGAAAGATCTTGCCAAAGGTCGCCTCTTCTACTCAAGACGCCCCTGGAGTTACGTTATCCTTCACTAAAGTGAGCCTCTGATATGCACCAAGTAGCCGTGCGGGATTAGCCGAGCGGTCCAAGGAGCTGCAGTCATGGACTGTGCGGCTGGTCCCGGCGGAGATTCGAGTCCTCCCTCGGGCATGGCTGTGTGTATTTGTCCTTAGGATAATTTAGGTTATGTAGTGTGTAAGCTTAGGGACTGATGACCTTAGCAGTTAAGTCCCATAAGATTTCACAAACATTTGAACATTCTTTGCACCGAGTATCCGCTATCGATATGTAAATCTATCCACTAGGCTAAAATGTGGAGTAATGATGTAGGCGCAAGGAAACGGACAAGAAGGATGGCCCTGACGTATGAAACATAGCTGTGGGATTTTTATAAAGCTAATGAATATGAGAGAAGCATTGGGGACAGGTGGCCAGTGGAATAAAACAGGAATTCAGAAACATGGTCCTCTGACAATATAGTCTCATGTAAATTATCACTGGATAGAATTAGATAATCAAATTCTGTTCCTGTAACGAAATGAGTGCCGAACCTGAATTCACGAAATAATAACTTTGAGCGTTGGGGTGAGCGGTATGGCTCTTAAAGGAATTAAAACTACTCTGGTAAGAAAGCTTATTGCTGAATCTGACTGAATTTATATGCAGGGATGTTTTCATTGGAGTGACTGCATCGATTCATCGATTTGGTAAGTGACATGGATAAGCATGTGAGATACCCGCCAGGTTAGCCGAGAGCGCTAATGCGCTGCTTCCTGCACTCGGGTAGGTGCGCCGGCCCCGGATCGAATCCGCCCGGAGGATTAACGACTGCGGCCGGAGTGCCGGCCAGCCTGGATTTGGTTTGTAGGCGGTTTTCCACATCCCACTAGGTTAATACTGGGCTGGTCCCCACATCCAGTCTCAGTTACACGGCTCGCAGACATCTGAACACGTTCACACTATTCTATGGATTACACTCGGCCGGCCGCGGTGGTCTAGCGGTTCTAGGCGCGCAGTCCGGAACCGCGCGACTTCTACGGTCGCAGGTTCGAATCCTGCCTTGGGCATGGATGTGTGTGATGTCCTTAGGTTAGTTAGGTTTAAGTAGTTCTAAGTTCTAGGGGACTGATGACCACAGATGTTAAGTCGCTCAGAGCCATTTGAACCATTTGATTACACTCGACACAGACAGTTGGGGTATACTAACTCCGTCCCAGGGGGTATGGGGTGGCGGCAGGAAGGGCGTCCGGCCACCCCTTCAAATTAACCTTGCCAAATCCGATGAACCATGCCGACCTTGCGTCACTGCGGGAAAAAGACACAAGCAAAAGAAAGAAAGAATGGATAAACATGTGAGATAATGCGGCAACAAACCCGTGGCCAAAATGTCAAGAAGAGAGCATGACTGGCTAATGTCATGAGGTCTCACCAGCCCAGGAGACCCCAGTTCAGCTGGCCGTTGTGGCAGAGCGGTTCTAGGCGCTTCAGTCCGGAACCGCGCTGCTGCTATGGTCGCAGGCTCGAATCCTGCCTCGGGCATCGATGTGTGTGATGTCTTTAGGTTAGTATGGTTTAAGTAGTTCTAAATCTAGGGGACTGATGACCTCAGATGTTAAGTCCCATAGTGCTCAGAGCTATTTGAACCATTTTTTGAACCGCCAGTTCGAGCAAAAGTTAAGCCCCTCAGAGAGAAAGTGCTGGCCCACCTGAAGGACTGTGGCGAAATTACCCGCAGCTCTTACTCTTTACAGTGGCTGATGTGGGACTGGTTCCTCCGACGCTTACCTGGCCTACCGCACTGTCCTAATGTCATCCCTGACCACCGCTCTACTGTTCTTCCGTTCTTCCCTCTAACTACACGGAGAGTCGACGGCAAGACGTACTGAAATTAGAAATGAGTAATCTCAGCAATCATCACACATGCCACTTGAGAATTAAGTCCTACATACGTGTACTTTAACGCCAGCCGTTGTGGCCGAGCGGTTCTAGCCGCTTCAGTCTGGAACCGTGCTGCTGCTACGGTCGCAGGTTCGAACCCCACCTCTTTCATGGATGTGTGTGATGTCATTAGATTAGTTAGGTTTAATTAGTTCCAAGTCTAGGGGACTGTTGACCTCAGATGTTATGTCCCATAGTGCTTAGAGACATTTGAACCATTTGAACATGTACTTTACATTTTCGTAAACTACATCTGCATATCATGTTACTGTTTCAATAAACCTGCAATAATTAGAATGAAATGCGAAGGGGCTGCAGGCTGACTCGTCTCAACTGCAAAGTAAGATTAGAAAAGAACAGTCTGCTACGAGATGTAGTGATCTAGGGGCGAAACTTAATATTTGTTCTGTGTGCAAGTAATGAAGGAATTTTATTGTAAATTACAGACAGCAGGCCGACATTATGAAGATAGTATAGCGAATATACAGGGGTTGGAAAAGACAATATTAATGCCCACATAATATTCTGCAGAACCTCAGTTGGGAAACGGAACAGCATGCATTGTACTGGAGATTTATTCATGTAAATCTTAAACATATCTTAATGTGATTTCTTTCTATTATTGATCGCAAAGGAACTGCTCATTTACATGAGAGATGCCTGGGACGAGTATTAGGCCAATCATTACTATTACACTATTGAAAATGAGCGTATGGCACTGGTGACCGGGAGACCCCTCGCAGGGCGGTTCGGTCGCCGCTCCACAAGTTCGTTAACGCCACTACGACGACTTGCGAGTGAATGAGGATGAAATGATGATGAAAGACACACAACACCCAGTCATCTCGAGGCAGAGAAAATCCCCGAACCCGCCGGGAATAGAACCCGGCTCGGGACGCGAGAACGCTACCGCAAGACCACGAGCCGCGGACACTATTACACTGTAAACCACAGACTCGTAACATTCAAATGCAGTCATTCCTCAGCTAGAGAAGACGTGTTATTACAGCCCCATGATTGTCAAGCCGAACTCAAACATTTTCAGTTGAGTGATTAGGGGATTATTTTGAAATATTTAATGCTCTTGCTGCGATAAATCTTGTAGCACTGAATGAACTGTGGTCCAAATCGGTATCTAATCGCATACTGTGCTAAGAAACAATCTCTGGACAACACTGAATGTTTTTATTTGTAGGCACTCTACGATTTGTGGATCTAGCCCTGCTGAAACAATCCGTCTCTGTTCACCTTATGTGTAAAGGTGCATCCACACTACTCGTGTGACACGTGTGCTCATGAGACTCACGATCCTTACGGGTAATGTGGACAGAGGTGGGCTTCGAGGACTCTTCATGAGACGGGCTCGCGAGCCGCCTCAGCCTACGGTTCGTCTGGCGCCGCCTGCTGTCTGTACATCAAAGGGACGCTCGGCGAACTGCGCGAGTGGTGTCAACGGCAGAAAGCCACGATCGGTCGGCTAGCTACACTCGTTCACTTCGGTCTCGGCATTTTTCTTTTTTCTGTGTTGTGAACGTCCGGTTTCCTTTCAAAATGGAGTGGACCGACAATTTTACTATTAAATTCGTAAATATTTATGAACAATATCCTGTATTGTGGGACGCCAAGAACTCCCATATTGCCCATACTTCGGGCACAATGGTTGATGCTACTTGCCCGAAGACTTTAAATAAAAACTGAAGCTGGAGTAGGAATAACCAATTGCTAGATATCAGAGCTTAAGTGCCAACCGCTCAGTAACTGGTATAGCTTTCCGAAATTTGCTGTCAGCCCTTACTATCTTCGGTCCAACCGAATCTATCAAATATTCGAAATCAGATGCGGACGTATGGCAAAATATCTTGAAGTGTATGTTTTCAACATCCAAATCATCCATCAAATCACTCCCACTCCATCTTTCTCTGCTTCTGAAAACATCAGTCACCGACTATTCGCGTTTTTTCAGGTCTTTGTTGCTTCTTCTTCTACATCGTTCGTGACCTAACAGGTACATTACAAAGAAGCTGACACTTGCTATAACCATTTCCTCCATTTTTAAATTAGGAAGCAGGCACTGGTCACGACTGGGAGTATGGAGTTGATCCTCACGAGTCAAAGCCTGGCAAGTAACTGGAGTAGTGTGGACGAAGACAGAAGCAACACGAGCGCGAGTCAGGCAAGTTAAACGAATCCGACGAGCACAAGTCTGGCGAGCACGAGCAGTGTGGACTGAGAGATCTGGCAAATGCAGTGCTACCATGAATGTATACTCTCTACAGTTCTTGTCCCACAGTTCACTCGATAAATCTTAAACCAAGCCGTCAAATTCGAGTCACAGACAGAACACTATCTTCTTTAGCGCAGTCCTACACGGAGAACTAAATTTAATTCTTCTTCCTCTACTACATTTAGCAGCCAAGGTTTTCCTATGAACCACATATGTTGCTGCAATACTACATACAGAATCCATATATGGCTCTAGCAATTTTGCGGCGATTGTCTGCAGTTTGCTGACGAATTACCCTCAGATAAAGTCTCTTAGGACGTATATTATTGCCCACTAACACCACCATAATGATGCTATAGTACGTTTATAATTAGTTGCGACTTATGACGTTTGGCTCACTGGAAAGGATGTGACGCCATTGCCCAGGCAATACCAATGGCGCGCCCGCTTTCCCCACCACGCCGCCAGCGGTTCGATTGGTACAGCGCCCCTTTGGCCACTCTGTGGATAAACAGTACCATGTAGAGTCGCGTCTTAGATGCATATCTGCGTTCGTCGGCTTTCGTTGTAAAGTGGTATTTTCTTTCGTTGATTTTTTCTGCAGTCATCAGGTATTGTGAACAATTGTTTTGTGTTGACGTTATATTAATGCAATGCAGCACGTCTGAACACGAGGTTCGCATTAACAGTTGTCGTCGAAGAACACGTTCACCGGCTGTGAAGACAATGTTCTGCTGTAAAATACTCCTTCGAATTCGACAATAGTAATGGACAAGGTGCATACCACTCTGTTGAGATGGATGAAGCTCCAACAATGCAGTAGAGGAAAGCAGATATTTTTCTCTGGGTTGAAAGAGATGTTACACTGGATAAAGTAAAATGTAGCACGTATAAGACAGAGTCATGGAACATGTAGCGCTCTAGAAGCCAAACACTCCGCGCTGCGAAGTCGACGAACTAACTAACGCTAAAGGGAATAGTTTAATCAGGCTTTCTCCGTATCATGCTCATTTAAAACTGACTGAGAATATACGGGCCTAAGTGAAAAGTAATGGGGCAAGAAACAACAAGAAATTTAGGCTCACTGAGGTTAAAATGCTGGCAAAAGAAGGCACTGCAATGGCTGGTCTCGAGTTGTCAGCCATACCAAGAAGGTAGTTGAGGAGAGGGATTCTTGAAGGGCTGCGACGAGTTTTGAGTAATACATAACTTCTCTTGTTGCCTTGTTAAAATCTACTCCTTTTGCCAAAACACAACAGAGTGTCGCTGACATTCTAACTCAGTTGAGAAGGAAACTGCGACAGAATCCTGAAACAGTATAATATTAAACTAGCTACTGAGGACAAGACAGGTCAAAAGTTCAGGAAAAAGGCCATTCTCAGTATAAAAACCAACGTATAGCTTCATCAGTTATATTGCTGCAAAACCAACAGCAATTCTCGTTTCACCAGATATCGATAGTCCTTAAAAATTGCATTATTTCATTGAACAAATTTTTAGTTGCTTGAATCGCGATAGATATGGAAGTTTCACATACTAATCGTATGGCAGAATATTCTCCTCTTTCCTTGCTATCATTGGCAAAATCTTGTCTCTATGTCTCACGCCGTTTATGAGGTACAAAGGATGTGTGAATATATCATTCTGGCTTTTTCACCGGCACATGTGTTCGTGGCAGAGCGCTCGTTACATAATATCGATTTTCTCAAGACTGAAGACAGATAGCGATATTCTTCCAAGTGTAAAGAATAATTCGATATGCTATCTACATTTCATACGCAACAACATATGACGTAACGTGCAACAAACTCAAATTCATAGCGACATTGTTTTTCACTGCAAACTATAAGAATTTCTTCCAGTAGTTTACCTAATATCGAAGTATCACAATAACTAAGACCATTAGCCATATGATAGATAGTTCATCATGAAGCTGACAACATAAGCTATAAGAAGAACGAGAATCAGAGTTTATTACCAATTAGTTTCTTCAAAATCAAGTAGACCTGACATTATTGTCACCTGCTGACGCGCTCAGCACACGCTGACAACTAAGTTCTCCTCAACTCGCTCCGTACTGAGCTGTCAAAAATCGCAACTAATTTTAAACGCACTATAGACGCTCTGACAGCTACAGACGGCCACAGGAACAAGTCTGTGCCTAACAGGTGTCGGATATCAACGCACTACCTCAGCCATGCGGTAGTTCAAGTTCTTCAGGCGCTTCTGTTCCAGAGCTGCAGTTGCAGGAGGTAGCAGGAAATTAAAAAAGTCAAATGGCGGCCGCCAACGCCGCCCTTATCTATCGTGCGAAAAGGCAGGGCCCCTTATTGATCACCTGACAAGCCATATTTCCCCGTCCACGACACTCTCGCCCGTCCTTCTCCAGTCGATATTAATGTAGTATTAAACCGAAGCAGTGTCACAGTGACCTATTTTAGTGGGAATCCAAACGAAATCAGTAGCCCATCACCTTGGCTTTGCTCTAAAGAATCTGGATAATCTGAATGTTTGTACGACATTCAAAAATTTCTATCCAGAAACTACACCACGCAGAAACACACACACACACACACATACACACACACACACACACACACACGAACTCCGTTTATGCCATGAGCGTACAGGTTAAGCAGTACTAGTGAAGATGCAGAGGTCGATTTCTGTACCATAAGTGATGTAGAGTGTAGCCATGTATGGAAGTGAGACATGGACGATAACTAGTTTGGACAAGAAGAGAATAGAAGCTTTCGAAATGTGGTGCTACAGAAGAATGCTGAAGATAAGGTGGGTAGATCACGTAACTAATGAGGAGGTATTGAATAGGATTGGGGAGAAGAGAAGTTTGTGGCACAACTTGACTAGAAGAAGGGATCGGTTGGTAGGACATGTTCTGAGGCATCGAGGGATCACAAATTTAGCATTGGAGGGCAGCGTGGAGGGTAAAAATCGTAGAGGGAGACCAAGAGATCAATACACTAAGCAGATTCAGAAGGATGTAGGTTGCAGTAGGTACTGGGAGATGAAGAAGCTTGCACAGGATAGAGTAGCATGGAGAGCTGCATCAAACCAGTCTCAGGACTGAAGACCACAACAACAACAACAACAAGTGATGTAAGGCACAACGGAACCTGTAATTTGTAATTTACCACGTCTAAGCTGTTCTACGACGCTTGTCCAGTGTCGGAACATTATTTTCAACGTTAAAATGTTTGCAAAAATACGTGAGATAAAAGAAATGCAATGTTTATGTGAAGTGTCTCATTGTTCTTTCCTTGTTAAAATGTCTGCAAAAAATCGTCAGAAACACAATAAATGCAGTGTTTACATCATGTGTCATAATGTTAGTTTACACACACACACACACACACACACACACACACACACACACACACACATGTTCATCATAATGATGTCTAAAACATCAAGAAGCCTCAATGCTATTTTCAGGCCTAAACACACGCGGCTAAAAAATTTCATGCGAAACAGTCATTTGACATTTCGAGAAAGGCCTAAATCACCGATATAGCAAAATTAACCTGACTGAATTTATACTGAAATTACTACACTAATCAGGCAACCACACAAACAAATAGGCAGTCTCAATTACTGTCAGATACCAAAAAATGGTTCAAATGGCTCTGAGCACTATGGGACTTAACTTCTGAGGTCATTAGTACCCTAGAACTTAGAATTACTTAAACCTAACTAACCTAAGGACATCTCACACATCCATGCCCGAGGCAGGATTCGAACCTGCGACGTAGCGGTCGCGCGGTTCCCGACTGTAGCGCCTAGAACCGCTTGGCCACTCCGGCCGGCACTGTCAGGTCCAGGAAACATGTAATTCATTCCATTACTTAAGTCACCACTTGGTGTAAGACACAATGCACCGTCAAATTAAATATTTCTATACATAAATTATTCCATGAAGTTTGTCAAGTGTTGCAGTGGTATTTCCATGTCTAGAATGTATAAATCTTGTTATTACAATGTGAGGGATTCTTATTGGTGCTATTTTTACAAACATTTTATTAATTTAAATATTAATTAAATTGCTGGGAAATGTGCTCAGTTGATGAGATGTTGGCGTTGAACAGAGAGGAGTTCAATGAGTGTACTACCTGCAAGCATACAGCTGAAGATCGCGTCTGTAGCCTCCTACACAAGGAATGGAAGGAGGTGTAGAGGATGAGTGTAGGGGGAATACATTTCAACAAATAATGGTGATGTTGCAAGATATATTGAGGATGCATTCTGCAACTCATAGAGTCTACTGCCTGTACTGGAACTGGTCATGTTGTATGAAATCGCCAGTCAACCCACAGCATAGGAATGAAAAATAAGTGCTCGCCTTGGTCTATGACACTCAACTAAGGACACATGAAACAGGTTTTGTTCCTTTCTCCGATCATATTTGTGAATGTGTTCACCTAGCTGTGTGCTCTAGTCTACAGTAAGACTTAAAATTGGAGGGCAACTGCCCTATAGCCACTGCCAGAAGAATATCCTCCTAATGACCTAGTGAAATAGCTGCTGAGGAAGTTGTGCACACACATACATAGATGGTAAGAAAGGACAGGCCAACAAACTATAACTGAAGTGTAGGAGAAGTTGCCTCCTACCGATACACAAGTGCATGGCGGCTGAGGAACTTACACACACACACACACACACACACACACACACACACACACATACATACATACATGGTAAGAAGGGATAGGGCAGCAAACTATAACTCAAGAGTAGGAAGGCCAATACACACTACCATAACTGATGGAAAATGCTTCACTGCTCTAATTACACAACGAAATTGTTGTGAAGATACCACCACTCGCAAATAACAGATCATAATGCAAGCCGCGTGGAGTGGCCGCGCGGTTTGAGGCGCCATGTCACGGACTGCTCGGCCCCTCCCGCCGGAGGTTTGACTCCGCCCTCGGGTATGTGTGTGTGTGTGTTGTTCTTAGCATAAGTTAGTTTAAGTATTGTTTAAGCCTAGGGACCGATGACCTCAGCAGTTTGATGCCTTAGGAATTCACACAAATTTGAACATTTCATAATACAACACTTGCGCTGAGTATTAAGAAAATTCATTGCAATAAAACAACTACTACAAAAGCCGACCCCAAAATATCTCCTCAGGAGCAAATGACGACAGCTGCATGTGTACTCACTCTGAACGTGTGGATACAGACTAAGCACCTTGGAACCAGTCTTACCTCTCTCTTACTTCCTCTCTTCCTTCCCTCTCCTTTTCCTGTAGGTAGCAGTACTGGTGTTACAGGCCTGTTCTAGCCTGTCACTGATCGTACACAAAGAGATCCATCTACTGGCAATGATGTACTGTCTGCAGTCTGCAGAAATCAGTCACAGATGGACAAGAGTCAAAGAACAGGGTGGTTCCAGAAAGATGTTACACGTATTCCTTGGAAAGACACAACCCCTCTGGAAAAATTTCTCGGAAAGACCCCCCCCCCCCCTTCCAACAATAGCAAAATGTCTGACTATTCGTCATGCATGAAGAAGTTAACGGTCAACAGTGGTGTACCTTCAAACATTCTGAATGTGCCGACACTGTCTGAAAGCTGTCTTCAGCTAGGTAAAATCAGTGTCCTGCAAGAAACACGTTGAAATAATATGTTCAAATATAAATGAGATACACACAGATATTTATTCTAGTCATCTTATTGTGAGCTGACCGCCTTGCTGTGCCCTGACAGGCGGGGAGAAGTGCCTCGCACTCGATAGCCTCCGCCGCTGCATTAACCCGTCGTCACTTGCGTCTATTCTACTTCTTCGGGTAATCTGTCCGAAAGATGTGGGGCAGAGTTTTCAACGGTCCACAACGACTTTGTGTGTGTGTGTGTGTGTGTGTGTGTGTGTGTGTGTGTGTGTGTGGGTGGGTGGGTGGGTGTGTGGGTGTGTGGGTGGGTGGGTGTGAGTTGTTGTGCACTGTGGAGCGATGAGAGACTTGCTGTACAAACGGCGACGGAAAAGACGATGGACGAATTTTAAACAGATCACTTGCTCGTCGTGGAGTAACACATTGTGTGTCTGTCGGAGCTGCTGCCTTTCTTAAGAGCTAAAAATGTCCACGACGCGTTTCAAAGGTTTCAACCTCCATCATCAGGTGGATTTACATTTACAGCAAATAAACAATGTTTTCAGCCTTCAGTTGCAAGGTAATTTTACTCGTTTACCTAGGTTTCGATTCCAGTAATGGAATCTTCTTCAGAACCTATAAATTAAACCACATATGGACATATATTACTCACTAAAATGCATTATCAGTCTAATGATTGAATAATGAAGAAATTGTGATACTTACAACAATGAAATTATTTTGTGAGCCAAACACTGGCCATGTCACAGATTAAAAATTAAAACATTAAAGACGCATAATCATAAGATTATGTCAGTCAAAATTAAAACCATTAGGGCGAACGTAGACGGAGCTGCGCCGGCCATAAATCAGGACCACACGTAAGCGGCTCGAAAACTAGGCGTCGTGAGCCGTTACGCGGCGAGGCTCGGCCGCGGCCAAGCGCATGCGCAAGCGCAAGCGCAGGGGCGAGAGACAAACTGTCTCAAAATTACTTAGAGCAAATATACATATAAACAAAATGTAACTGAAAGCTGTCTTACAATTGGACATACCTATCTATTGGTACAGCAACATTAAACAATTTACCTGAGAACAAACTACAAAGCCAAGGTATAATTTTTTTTTTTTTTTTTAAATATTATAGTAAGAGGGGGTAGCCCCGCTACAGTAACTAACAATTAGTGTCAAAACCATGCGTGCTGAGCATAAAATGTCTTTAACATAAAAAGGCCTTAGCAACTATGTGTCATTACCAAGCATATAAGGAAATACAAAGACACACATGTACAATCACATTATAATAAAGGGACAAAGTAGATAGGGAAACAGCATCGGCCATTCGAGGCGGACTGTGGGTCAACTTCACTGAAGTAAAGGTTGAAATCCTTCGAAATAACTTCTATTTTTTAATTGCAGCTGATCATTAAGTAAGTTGTCCCTATCAATACTAAGATGTTTAAAAATTTGCAATTCTTCGAGGGTGTCTAGCCTGCATCCCTTTACTTCATTATGCAAAAGCTCAGCGTCTTTTAGAGGCTTAGGAGCATGCGCCTTTTGGACCAGATGTTCAGCAAATGTAGATCCTCGAGTTCCATCACCGCTTTTTGTCGGCAGGTGCTCTTTAAACCTAACAGACAGGGCCCTTCCTGTCTGGCCAATGTAATAAGAAGGACATTCAGCACACGTGATTTTATATACACCTGACAGCGATGATTTATCATTACCTTTATCCAGAGAATGAACTAGGTTCTTTTTGAGGTTGTTAGTGGTAGAGTATGAAACTACACCCTAGGTTTTTTAATAAACGACCTACCTTATAGGATATGTTACCTATAAAGGGAACTGATATGTATTTCGTTGCCTGGTGTTGATTGTGAGTATCTGAACTGGAAAGGGTGGTAGTCTTCTTTCGTGTTTTTTTTTTTTTTTATTGAACAACTGTCTCACTATACTGGGATTATATCCATTATTCTGAGCGATGTTTTCGAGGACTTTTACTTCGTTTTGTAAGTTGATTGGCGAAAGCGGAATGGAAAGAGCTCGATGGATACTCGAGTGAAAAAAGGCCATTTTTTGGGCCTGAGGATGGGTGGAATCAGCTGGGATGATGATGTCGGAATAGGTTGCTTTCCGAAAAATTTTGAAATCTATTTTGTTGCCAATAATGGATAGCGTCAGATCGAGATAGTCTAAGGTCCTATCAGCTGTCTGATTTTCTTGTGTGAAACTGATTTTTTCATGTAGGTTATTGAAAGTGGTAAATAACAGTTCTAGCTCTTCATGGGAACCTTCAAACACAAACAGCAAGTCATCTACATATCTCGCATAGAATATTATATTATTTGCCAAATCTGGATAATTCCGAAAAAACATCTGCTCTATTGAGTTTATAAAAATATCTGACATGATACCAGCTAACGGGCTGCCCATAGCTAGACCACAGGGTTGCGAATATATTTTATTATTGAAAGAGAAATAATTGTACTTGAGGGTGGTGCGTAACAGAACCATTAGTTCATCGATCTCAGGGGCCGATAATTTTTTATGGTATCGCAAATTGGTTTCTATAATGTCCATCGTCTGTTCAACAGGCACATTGGTGTATAAATTTTTAATATCAAATGATACGAGTTTTGAACAGACGATGGACATTATAGAAACCAATTTGCGATACCATAAAAAAAAAAAAAAAAAATTATCGGCCCCTGAGATCGATGAACTAATGGTTCTGTTACGCACCACCCTCAAGTACAATTATTTCTCTTTCAATAATAAAATATATTCGCAACCCTGTGGTCTAGCTATGGGCAGCCCGTTAGCTGGTATCATGTCAGATATTTTTATAAACTCAATAGAGCAGATGTTTTTTCGGAATTATCCAGATTTGGCAAATAATATAATATTCTATGCGAGATATGTAGATGACTTGCTGTTTGTGTTTGAAGGTTCCCATGAAGAGCTAGAACTGTTATTTACCACTTTCAATAACCTACATGAAAAAATCAGTTTCACACAAGAAAATCAGACAGCTGATAGGACCTTAGACTATCTCGATCTGACGCTATCCATTATTGGCAACAAAATAGATTTCAAAATTTTTCGGAAAGCAACCTATTCCGACATCATCATCCCAGCTGATTCCACCCATCCTCAGGCCCAAAAAATGGCCTTTTTTCACTCGAGTATCCATCGAGCTCTTTCCATTCCGCTTTCGCCAATCAACTTACAAAACGAAGTAAAAGTCCTCGAAAACATCGCTCAGAATAATGGATATAATCCCAGTATAGTGAGACAGTTGTTCAATAAAAAAAAAAAAAAACACGAAAGAAGACTACCACCCTTTCCAGTTCAGATACTCACAATCAACACCAGGCAACGAAATACATATCAGTTCCCTTTATAGGTAACATATCCTATAAGGTAGGTCGTTTATTAAAAAACCTAGGGTGTAAAGTTTCATACTCTACCACTAACAACCTCAAAAAGAACCTAGTTCATTCTCTGGATAAAGGTAATGATAAATCATCGCTGTCAGGTGTATATAAAATCACGTGTGCTGAATGTCCTTCTTATTACATTGGCCAGACAGGAAGGGCCCTGTCTGTTAGGTTTAAAGAGCACCTGCCGACAAAAAGCGGTGATGGAACTCGAGGATCTACATTTGCTGAACATCTGGTCCAAAAGGCGCATGCTCCTAAGCCTCTAAAAGACGCAGAGCTTTTGCATAATGAAGTAAAGGGATGCAGGCTAGACACCCTCGAAGAATTGCAAATTTTTAAACATCTTAGTATTGATAGGGACAACTTACTTAATGATCAGCTGCAATTAAAAAATAGAAGTTATTTCGAAGGATTTCAACCTTTACTTCAGTGAAGTTGACCCACAGTCCGCCTCGAATGGCCGATGCTGTTTCCCTATCTACTTTGTCCCTTTATTATAATGTGATTGTACATGTGTGTCTTTGTATTTCCTTATATGCTTGGTAATGACACATAGTTGCTAAGGCCTTTTTATGTTAAAGACATTTTATGCTCAGCACGCATGGTTTTGACACTAATTGTTAGTTACTGTAGCGGGGCTACCCCCTCTTACTATAATATTTTAAAAAAAAAAAAAAAAAAATTATACCTTGGCTTTGTAGTTTGTTCTCAGGTAAATTGTTTAATGTTGCTGTACCAATAGATAGGTATGTCCAATTGTAAGACAGCTTTCAGTTACATTTTGTTTATATGTATATTTGCTCTCAGTAATTTTGAGACAGTTTGTCTCTCGCCCCTGCGCTTGCGCTTGCGCATGCGCTTGGCCGCGGCCGAGCCTCGCCGCGTAACGGCTCACGACGCCTAGTTTTCGAGCCGCTTACGTGTGGTCCTGATTTATGGCCGGCGCAGCTCCGTCTACGTTCGCCCTAATGGTTTTAATTTTGACTGACATAATCTTATGATTATGCGTCTTTAATGTTTTAATTTTTAATCTGTGACATGGCCAGTGTTTGGCTCACAAAATAATTTCATTGTTGTAAGTATCACAATTTCTTCATTATTCAATCATTAGACTGATAATGCATTTTAGTGAGTAATATATGTCCATATGTGGTTTAATTTATAGGTTCTGAAGAAGATTCCATTACTGGAATCGAAACCTAGGTAAACGAGTAAAATTACCTTGCAACTGAAGGCTGAAAACATTGTTTATTTGCTGTACATTTCACAGTTGCTGACACGCTGCAATATGTTAAAGATTTGGATTTACATTTGCCGGCCGCGGTGGTCTAGCGGTTCTGGCGCTGCAGTCCGGAACCGCGGGACTGCTACGGTCGCAGGTTCGAATCCTGCCTCGGGCATGGGTGTGTGTGATGTCCTTAGGTTAGTTAGGTTTAAGTAGTTCTAAGTTCTAGGGGACTTATGACCTAAGATGTTGAGTCCCATAGTGCTCAGAGCCATCGGATTTACATTAGTTAGTATGACATTTGTGTGTGTGTTGTGTTACGAGTCTTTGGAGGAACTTGTGGAACTGTCTAGTGGAGAAACAAGGCACTATTTCAGAACATGATTTTGAGTTTCTTCTGACAAAAAATTAAAATGATATCGAACGGTAAACATAAAATAAGTACAATAGAGTACCTCCAGGGGTCACAGGTTCGTTTCGCTGTCATAACACATCACATGTATACTGTCATATTTGTAAACAAATATGGCATCTGGAAACTGCTGCGTGCAAGATTCGTATAGCAGAACATAAGACATTATCGTAAAGTACAAAGAATATACATCGTAACAACATTATTACAGAATAATTTTTTAAAGGATTTTGAGGTGTTTGTTTTGAGGTGTCGGATCTGTGTTGGAATAAATACTTCAGGTGGCATATAAATCCGATTTTGACAAGTTGAAACAGCTTAAACTTCATACTCGTTTATACAATCAGGTGAAATGTTAAAATGGCTTAAACTTCATACTTGTTTATCACAGTCAGGTGAAATGTTATAGACTTTAATTACAAAATCATATTGGCTACAGCGGTAAAATTATACATAAATAACAATTTTGATTGCAATTAATAGATAGATATGAAAGGCTGGAGGCAGAAGGAGGAGAAGAGAAAGAGAAAGCGAGAGGGAGAGAGAGGGTGGAAAGAGTGATTGTTTGAGAGCAAACTTTATGTGGCAAGGATCTTAAGAATATATCTGTTACATATATGTTAGCTGCCTGAAGGTTGGGGTAGTACGTTGGGTAATGCTTTTTAATTGTGCAGATGGATGTACAATTTGTGACAGTAGTTGATGTACATATAGTTTCAAGCTGACAGGGGGTACAAGCTGTTGGTTTGATGAAATATGTGTAAATGAGGTCAATCTCTTGTACTCTTGGCGGCTGTCATGATAACATGGCTAAATATTTATGGTAAATATTAAGGTGTGTTTGTACAAGAGATTGACGTCATTTACACATATTTCATCACACCAACAGCTTGTACCCATTGTCAGTTTGAAACTAAATGTACATCAACTACTGGCACAAAGTGTACATCCATCTGCATGTTTTAAAGCATTAACCAATGCATTACCCCACCCTTTAGGCAGCTAATATATGTAACAGATATAATCTTAAGACCCTTGCCACGTAAAGTTTGTTTTCATACAATCACTCTTTCCACCCTCTCTCTCCCTCTCGCTTTCTCTTTCTCTTCCTCTCCTTCTGCCTCCAGCCTTTCATATCTATCTATTAATCCCAATCAAAATTGTTATTTATGTATAATTTTACCGCTGTAGCCAATATGATTATTGTAATTAAAGTCTATAACGTTTCACCTGACTGTGATAAACAAGTATGAAGTTTAAGCCATTTTAACATTTCACCTGATTGTATAAACGAGTATGAAGTTTAAGCTGTTTTAACTTGTAAAAATCGGATTTATATGCCACCTGAAGTATTTATTCCAACACAGATCCGACACCTCAAAACAAACACCTCAAAATCCTTTAAAAAAAATTATTCTGTAGTACTGTTGTTACGATGTATATTCTTTGTACTTTACGATAATGTCTTATGTTCTGCTAGACGAATCTTGCACTCAGCAGTTTCCAGACGTCATATTTGTTTACAAATATGGCAGTATCCATGAGATGTGTTATGACAGCGAAAGGAACCTGTGACCCCTGGAGGTACTCTATTGTACTTATTTTATGTTTACCGTTTGATATCATTTTAATTTTTTGTCAGAAGAAACTCAAAACCATGTTCTGAAATAGTGTCTTGTTTCTCCACTAGACAGTGCCACAAGTTCCTCCAAAAACTCGTACACAACACACACACAAATGTCATACTAACTAATGTAAATCCACCTGATGATGGAGGTTTAAACCTTTGAAACGCGTCGTGGAGATAAATAAAACGGTGACTGGTAACAGTAAACTTGTTGTTTCATTTAATGTCAATAACAGTCACGGTAAAGCCTCACCTAAAATGTTCGCATTTAAAGCTAAAATCTGTAATATCACCTCATTTATTTAAAAAGCAGTGACTAAATAAACACGAAAACTCTTTGGCTGCGTTTAGAATTACCATAGTGTATTCTCCAGGTGTGATTCTTATGCTTGCTACAATGAATATTTTTCCGACAGACCTAAACTCACACCGTGTAAAGGGTGTAGCCTTATGATTTAAAAAAACGAATTCTGTGACATGCAAATTGTGGATATAGGGCTTCAAGAAATGAAATCTCCAGCTAAATCAGTGTAAACTCGCAGTCAGGGTATTTACGTATGCTTACTACAATGAACATTGAACCGAGAACACTGGATCTTGCATTGAATATACGACAAAAGAAGCACTTGAAACCATCCAACAGTCCGTAAACATACAATTAACTAGCAAGTTCCATATGCTATGGTGAGTCAGACACTTCACATGCTGGTAGGACTTATCAACCCCTCCCGCCAGAGGTTCGAGTCCTCCCTCGGGCATAGGTGTGTGTGTGTTGTTCTCAGCATAAGTTAGTTTAAGTAGTGTGTAAGTCTAGGGACCGATGACCTCAGCAGTTTGGTCCCTTAGGAATTCACACATATTTGAACATTTTTTTGACCAATCAACAACACGATAATCAATATTGAGTGAACATTCCGGGATTGATAGACCTGATTTTCTTTTGAGTTGTACCAGTGTGTCTTAAGAGGCGAAAGACGTAATCCTCTTATAAACGAGCAATACAATAGCGACGTATATATTAAGTTACAAGTACATCCTAGCCTTGGTTCTACAGGAAGATAAAACACTGTAACAACGTCACACAACTACCGAAGAAATAGACATCAATGAGAAAAGTGCATGTGTCTTCACCTCAATGTGTGTATATATGCTAAGCAGCTTAGAACCAGTCTGACCCCCGCTCCTATCTCCCCTTCTTCCTCCCTCTCCGCCTTTCATAGATAGGGATACTGGTTTCCCAGGCCTGTTTTATTTTCTCGCTGATGGTACACAAAGAGCTCAATTCACTGCAGGTCCTCTGCTTTGGTCAGTGTTGAGTTGACACACTTGAGACCTATCTATGACGATGCTCCGTATTGGTCGCTGTTGTGTTGACAACGATATAATGTTACAGGTCTTCACAAATCAAACGTATTTATAGGAAATTCTGATCCATGGAACAATAGCGAAACAAGTGACTATTCGTCACGGAATGACCAACAGCATGCTGTGGCCTTCGGCTATGTCTCACGTTGGGAAGGGACAGCTCTATGCGTTGCACCTGCCAGAGGGTGGGCGCTGTGACCAGAGGACGTTGAGCTCGCTGTGGGCGTTCGCTATTCAAGACGCTGGTGCCAGCCATCCCCTCTCCCCTCCCCCCTCCTCGCCACCGGCCCAGAACTGCCCCATCTGCCGACGTCCGCTTCTTGAAGCAGCTTACCGTAAGCCGTACACTAAAGGTAAATTACTGTCTGTGGAAGTATTGTAAATAAATTGTCATGAATGTGGGTATTACCTACACTTCAGATGCACGAATATCAGTACAGAAGAGCGTCTTTCATACTATCTATTCACATGGCGGAAAATAAACACAGTTATTTTTACACCCGGCAGCAAGCTACAATTCGCATTCCTCTCTCCTCGTTATTTTATAACATCCAAATCAGTAAAACTACGAACTCTGTCTACGACAGCCGTGCGGGATTAGGCGAGCGGTCTTAGGCGCTGCAGTCATGGACTGTGCGGCTGGTCCCGGTGGAGGTTCGAGTCCTCCCTCGGGCATGGGTGTGTGTGTTTGTCCTTAGGATAATTTAGGTTAAGTAGTGTGTAAGCTTAGGGACTGATGACCTTAGCAGTTACGTCCCATAAGATTTTACACACACACACATTTGTCTATGACACTGTTGTCGATGGCAGGTGAGCAAACTGCCGAGGTGTTGAATTTTCCTGAATTTTACGGACTTTCCATCAATTTTTGCATTTTTACCACGTTTCTCCGTAATTTCAACGTATTTTACCCAATTACTCTACTCTCGAGATTTCTCTCGCCAACAAAACTTCGCATCACGTCGATCTCATGATGCTATCAGCCAATGACATTGCAGCATAGTTCTGAATTTCTGTATCGTTGCTAAACTACTCCTTTACGTTTCGAGTGCTATACAGGGTGGAGAAAAATTATGTCACAAAATCTTAACCCTGGATAGCTGATGCCAGTACGAACCAAAATTACTAACGTTGTGTAGGTCGACAACGCTCAATTTTTAATCTACAGGAAATTGTGCCACGAGCTCCGATTGACCGCGGGATTGCCCTGTTGCTGGATGCTCTGGACAACGCATGAACGCAAATGCTTTGCCTGCCGGTGATCGCTAAGTATCCAAGGCGGCCTGTCGCTCGTTGAGCGCGCCAGCCTTCCACTCTGGGAGCCTGGGGCCGAATCAGCTGGGGCCCCCAACACACCCATTGTAATTTCATCATAGGACGTACCTGGAAAAAAACCGTCAATAGCTGTCAGTTCGCGTACAGAAAGTCTCTTACAAATTGTGTCGGCCGTGAAAAGGGCCTTTTCGTAACTAGGACATTGTTTACTTAAAGCAGGTGCTCGAACTGAAGACCGTCTGACGCGGCACAAGATTGGTAACGTCAATCGGCGTTTTGCCGAACTCTTCCAAAGATTCCTGGCATTGCCCTGATTTGACTGGCGCATGTTGAACGCGATGCATTAATTCCTCTTCGTTTGTAGGTGGTTCGCGTCCGGGTGGGTGAACTAAAACTATGAAGAACCCCCCAGGAAAAAGTCCGGTAGTGTGAGGTCTGGTGATCGCGGGGGCCATGTCCTACGAGCACGTCTGCCAATTACCGGGCCGTCGAAGAGTTCATTTAAATATCCGCGCACAGCACGACTGTTATGTGCGGGCGCCTCATCGTGCTGCAACCACATGCGTGGCCGTATGTCCAGGGAACATCTTCCAGCAGGCTGGGTAGAGTTTCTTGCAAAAAGTGAAGGTAATTGGCTCCGGTAAGTCGAGAAGGTAGACGGACCGATCCAATCAGATGGTCACCCACATTGCCTGCCCAAGTGTTGAGCGATAATCGTTCCTGGTGTCCGTGGATGTACGTGACGTAAAGATTTCCCCTTGCCCAGTAATGAACGTTTCGAGTGTTGTAAAGGCCATCCAGATGGCAGGTGCACCCGTCGGTAAACAACACAATGACGGGAAAATCGGGATCTCGTGGAACACGTCGCAGAAACCACTAGCAAAACCCTAGCCTGTGTTCATAGTCCGTCACAGAATTTAGGTCTTGGACAGGGTGGAAACTAAATGGATGCTGGCCGTCATCCCTCGACTAACCGATGAGTGACCCCCATTTCGAATACAACCGCTTGAGTATTTGTCGTAGGTGCTTCCTCGAAGCCCTCGAGAACAGTCTCTTCAAATGCAGCATCCCGACGATATCCCGCTAACGAGCCTGTTTCGCCAAGTCTCCGGTTAATTTCTGTAAACATTTACGGGCGTGGGTGGCGTCTTGCTGGGTACCGTTCCTCATACCTGTACAACCGTCGAGATTCGTGCACATTACCGTCGGCTAGTCCGTAAACAAAGACCATATCTCGTTGTTCTTCAGACGAATACTGTGCCGCCATGCTTACTGTATGACTAAATCGCAGGTAACGTGTGTGTGTGCTCCGAAGCGAAGCTAACATGTGAATGCCTCTGACGTGAGGTGGAGACAAACAGCAGGACCTATTCGATTCGTATGCGTATCACGTTGTGGTAGTGATGGGGCGAGGGACGTTTATATGTGTGAATCGACAACCATAGCGCTGTCCGTTAACCGACGAACGGCAACAGGGCAATCCCACGGTCAACTGGAGCGCGTGGCGCCAAGTTTCCGTAGTTTAAAAATGTTGCGTTGTCGACCTGGTTCCTATTGGCGTCAGCTACCCAGGGTTAAAATTTCCTGACACAATTTTTCTCCACCCTGTATACATGTTGACATCTCGTGAATCCTGTTACACTGCTTACGTCACAAGACACAAATATTGTCTTGTAGCGTTGGAAACAGGCAGCAGCAGAGAGGAGGTGCCAAAACCACGTTCCTTAGTCGAAACAGTTTATAAATTCAGTGTGATTATATTACGATTTGCCATCTCTCCCTATGTGTTTGGGAGTCACAAAGCGTTCTCGCATCTGTAGCATAATGTCAGAGATTGAAAGATCTCAACAACAACTTTGATGGTTGTCACCCCATCAAACGAATCATTTCCGTAACGCAACTATGTCTCCTATTTCCAAACGAGCTGCCCCTTTGTTGAACATATCGGCTAAGGATAATAAGAAAAATTCTAGATGGTCCCTCTCTAGACATCTTGTAACTCTTCCTCTGTCTCTGACCAACCCTTTCTCCAACATTGTCTTCGATTTAATTTGGGACTGACGAGAAGTAGGAGGGTATTTGCTTTCAGGAAGAGCATAACACGTGTTCCAAACTTTCATAACCCACTGATGCTAGTGATATAGGCAGGTATTCCCATTCCCACTCACTTGTGCTATCAATTCCAAAGAATTGTTCTGGTGCTTGGAGTCCATACCAATAAGGTCTTTGAGAGAGAGAAATGATTTTAGAACATAAACAAACACTCCTAAGACTATACGGTTCTGCATTTAAACATGCTATAAGTTTAAAGCAGTGTGGATTCCGATACATTAGCCGTGGAAAATAACGCTGTTAATACTCCAATGAAGGAAATATGTTTGCAACACCTGATGCACATTCACCCTGCAAGTTTTCTATTCCCCTCATTGCGGTGAAAAACTATAAGGTGATAAAACTACTACTTTCTACACCAAAGAAAATAAAACATAGACTCATTGTGATACACGCACTATATAGTTTCCCATAGGTCTATAGCATCCACTGTTCGCGTCCATTACGGTTTGAATATTATGCTAAGCTAACATCAGTACCATAAAATTATCACCAGCAACGAAATATGCATGAAACAACGACATTTTATGAGGAAATAGACAAATGCGTAGCAGCGATGTTATGTGAAATTATACTCCATTCTGTACTAACCTAGTGAACAGAGCACAGTCTCTTCTACACACGACAACTAGCAAGCGAATGTATACACAGGGATTGCAGTATCTCACAAACTCGTATCATTGACTAAGAATCATTGCAGTTATGGAGCTGAAGAGTCTATTTATGTCCAAGTTATGACAGGAAAATGGAGTTCTGTTTGCTTCAACTGAATCACTACATGTCATTGTTGTGGTCTTCAGTCCAGAGACTGGTTTGATGCAGCTCTCCATGCCACTCATCTCCCAGTACCTACTGCAACCTACATCCTTCTGAATCTGTTTAGTGTATTCATCTCTTGGTCTTCCTCTGCGATTTTTGCCCTCCACGCTGCCCTCCAACACTAAATTGGTGATCCCTTGATGCCTCAGAATATGCCCTACCAACCGATCCCTTCTTCTAGTCAAATTGTGCCACAAATTTCTCTCCTCTCCAATTCTATTCAATACCTCCTCGTTAGTTATGTGATCTACCCATCTAATCTTCAGCATTCTTTTGTAGCACCACATTTCGAAAGCTTCTATTCTCTTCTTGTCTAAACTATTTATCGTCCATGTTTCCCTTCCATACATGGCTACACTCCATACAAATACTTTCAGAAACGACTTCTTGACACTTAAATCTATACTCGATGTTAACAAATTTCTCTTCTTCAGAAATGCTTTCCTTGCATTGCCAGTCTACATTTTATATCCTCTCTACTTCGACCATCATCAGTTATTTTGCTCCCCAAATAGCTAAACTTCTTTACTACTTTAAGTGTCTCATTTCCTAATCTAATTCCCTCAACATCACCTGACTTAATTCGACTACATTCCATTATCCTCGTTTTGCTTTTGTTGATTTTCATCTTATATCCTCCTTTCAAGACACTTTCCATTCCGTTCAGCTGCTCTTCCAGGTCCTTTGCTGTCTCTGACAGAATTACAATGTCATCGGCGAACATCGAAGTTTTTATTTCTTCTCCATGTATTTTAATTCCTACTCCAAATTTTTCCTTTGTTTCCTTTACTGCTTGCTCAATATACAGATTGAATAACATCGGGGAGAGGCTACAACCCTATCTCACTCCCTTCCCAACCACTGCTTCCCTTTCATGTCCCTCGACTCTTATAACTGCCATCTGGTTTCTGTACAAATTGTAAATAGCCTTTCGCTCCCTGTATTTTACCCCTGCCACCTTTAGAATTTGAAAGAGAGTATTCCAGTCAACATTGTCAAAAGCTTTCTCTAAGTCTACAAATGCTAGAATCTATTTTCTAAGATACGTCGTAGGGTCATTATTGCCTCACGTGTTCCAACATTTCTACGGAATCCAAACTAATCTTCCCCGACGTCGTCTTCTACAAGTTTTTCCATTCGTCTGTAAAGAATTCGTGTTAGTATTTTAGAGCAGTGGCTTATTAAACTGATAGTTCGGTAATTTTCACATCTGTCAACACC
Organism: Schistocerca cancellata; assembly: GCF_023864275.1. Lineage (NCBI taxonomy): Eukaryota > Metazoa > Arthropoda > Insecta > Orthoptera > Acrididae > Schistocerca > Schistocerca cancellata. Next base: position 119,624,022 of record NC_064629.1, on the reverse strand, counting down.
TGCTTTCTTTGGGATTGGAATTATTATATTCTTCTTGAAGACTGAGGGTATTTCGCCTGTCTCATACATCTTGCTCACTAAAAGGTAGAGTTTTGTTAGGCCTGGCTCTCCCAAGGCTGTCATTAGTTGTAATGGGATGTTGTCTACTCCAGGGGCCTTGTTTCGACGTAGATCTTTCACTGCTCTGTCAAACTCTTCACGCAGTATCGTATCTCCCATTTCATCTTCATCTACATCCTCTTCCATTTCCATAATATTGTTCTCAAGTACATCGCCCTTGTATAGACCCTCTATATATTCCTTCCACCTTTCTGCTTTCCCTTCTTTGCTTCGTATTGGGTTTCCATCTGTGCTCTTGATATTCATGCAAGTCGTCCTCTTTTCTCCAAAGGTCTCTTTAATTTTCCTGTAGGCAGTATCTATCTTATCCTTAGTGATATGTGCCTCTACAGCCTTACATTTGTCCTCTAGCCATCCCTGCTTAGCCATTTTGCACTTCCTGTCGATCTCATTTTTGAGACGTTTGTATTCGTTTTTGCCTGCTTCATTTAAAGCATTTTTGTATTTTCTCCTTTCATCAATTAAATTCAATATCTCTTCTGTTACCCAAGGATTTCTATTAGCCCTCGTCTTTTTACCTACTTGATCCTCTGCTACTTTCACTATTTCATCTCTCAAAGCTACCCATTCTTCATCTACTGTATTTCTTTCCCCCATTCTTGTCAATCGTTCCCTAATGCTCTCCCTGAAGCTCTCTACAACCTTTGGTTATTTTAGTTTATCCAGCTCCCATCTCCTCAAATTCCCACCTTTTTGCAGTTTCTTCAGTTTTAATCTACAGTTCATAACCAATAGATTGTGGTCAGAGTCCAGATCTGCCCCTGGAAAAGTGTTACAATTTAAAACCTGGTTCCTGAATCTCTGTCTTACCATTATATAATCTATCTTAAACATGTCAGTGTCTCCAGGCTTCTTCCATGTATACAACCTTATTTTACGATTCTTGAACCAAGTGTTAGCTATGATTAAGTTATGCTCTGTGCAAAATTCTACCAGGCGGTTTCCTCTTTCATTTCTTCCACCCAATTCATATTCACCTACTACGTTTCATTCTCTCCCTTTTCCTACTATCGAATTCCAGTCACCCAGGACTATTAAACTGTCGTCTCCCTTCACTATCTGAATAATTTCTTTTATCTCAACATACATTTCATCAATCTCTTCGTCATCCGCGGAGTTAGTAGGCACATAAACTTGTACTACTGTGGTAGGCATGGGCTTCGTATCTATCTTGGCCTCAATAATGTGTTCACTATGCTGTTTGTAGTAGCTTACCCGCATTCCTATTTTACTATTCATTATTGAGCCTACTCCTGCATTACCCCTATTTTATTTTGTATTTATAACCCAATATTCACCTGACCAGCCGGCCGCGGTGGCCAAGTGGTTCTAGGCGCTTCAGTCCGGAACCGCGCGACTGCTACGGTCGCAGGTTCGAATCCTGCCTCGGGCACGGATGTGTGTGATGTCCTTAGGTTTGTTAGGTTTAAGTAGTTCTAAGTTCTGGGGGACTGATGACCGCAGATGTTAAGTCGCATAGTGCTCAGAGCTAATCACCTGACCAGAAGTCTTGTTCCTCCTGCCACCGAACTTCACTAAGTCCCACTATATCTAACTTTAACCTATCCATTTCCCTTTTTAAATTTTCTAACCTACCTGCCCGATTAAGGGATCTGACATTCCACGCTCCGGTCCGTAGAACGCCAATTTTCTTTCTCCTGATAACGACATCATCTTGAGTAGTCCCCGCCAGGAGATCCGAATGGGGGACTATTTTACCTCCGGAATATTTTACCCAAGAGGACGCCATCATCATTTAATCATACAGTAAATCTGCACGCCCTCGGGAAAAATTACGGCTGTAGTTTCCCCTTGCTTTCAGCCGTTCGCAGTACCAGAACAGCAAGGCTATTTTGGTTAGTGTTACAAGGCCAGATCAGTCAATCATCCAGACTGTTGCCCCTGCAACTACTGAAAAGGCTGCTGCCCCTCTTCAGAAACCACACGTTTGTCTGGCCTCTCAACAGATACCCCTCCGTTGTGGTTGCACCTACGGTACGGCTATCTGCATCGCTGAGGCACGCAAGCCTCCCCACCAGCGGCAAGGTCCATGGTTCACTACATGAGTGTGCAGAAACGTTCCCTCATGCATCGATGAAGGATAATGAATTGTTTCCAGACTTCGAGTTTCCACTATATCCTTGGCATGCAACACACGTCGAGTCTCATATAGCTGTGAAATGAGGGTTACTAAACTTTCAACTATCTATTTACTTTCACTCTTGTCCTATCCGAAATGTATGCAGGCAGATCTTTGGAAATAGGAAACTGATCAGGAATTTTTGGTAAGTTGACGAATATTAACGGTATAAAATCATCCCACATCTGGTTATGTTAGCAACATGAGTACGCAGGGTGTTTCCTTAAGAACGCGCAGAAGTGTTACAGGACATAGAGAGTGCTCCAGTGAACAATTTGAGGTAGGGAACCTGGGGTCGAAAAAGCCAGCTTATGGGGATATGGAAGTAAACTTGTCTGCCGCTTTGTTTAGCATTACTGTTTTCCAGCTTATTTACACCTAACATGCTTACAGGTTTACATGTACTGTGCTGTTTGTTTACATATACATTCTTTACTTCCTGCAAGGAAACAAGGAGGATGAGCTTGATCACTATGAAGTCATGATGCAGGTTTTGCATACTTGAGGTTCGTACAAAGAGTTCTACCTGAGTTATTGGAGAACGTACCCTTGGCTGTTCGTGCACAGCCTCACTTCATTGTGGATGTCAACAAGGATCTCAGTGCTGTATTTCCTGGTCGCTGGATTGGAAGGGAGGTCCTATTCCATGGCCTGAAATGTCACCTGACCTGAACACCCTTGATTATTTCCCATGGGGGTATCTAAAGGCATCTGTGTATGATACCCCAGTGGATACGGATATGGAACTAGTGGCCAGAATTCTAGCTGTCTGTGACGTGGTTCGAAACACATCAGATATATTTACCAGGGTACGTCAGAATCTTGTTCGCCGATGTCATGGATGCATTGATGCTAATGGCCATCACTTTCATCACATTTTGTAAGATACAATACAAATGGTACGTTCATTATATCTGTCAATAATGATATTTGCAGTTAACTGTACTTAACGTAAATAAAAAAAGTACAAAGTAATGTGATTTTAAACCTATTATTTCCTTAAGCTGGCTTCTCCGACCCCAGGTTCCTCACCTCAAGTTGATCAGTGGAGCATACTCTATGGCCTGCTAAATTTTTGCAAGCCCTTATGGAAACGCCCTGTATACATATCGAAAAATGTGTAAAAATGACATAAAACCGGTAAATATACGAAAATTGACTGAAAATACGTAGAAATTGAGCGAAATCACAACAAAATTCGAAAAAATTGAGATAGAATAGAGAGTAGTTACATGTCTGCTTGTTGCAAGACAATTCTTGTTCATGGACACGAGTGTGTGACATCAAGAGGAACACGAGAAAATGTCGACATGGAAGTACTGGGAACAGGGGAAACAGTAACTGGTCGTGGGCAGCGATAAGACGGCTGGAATAGACTGTTTAACGTGGATGAGCACCGAATGCTGAGTAATAAACTTATATACCTCGAACTACAGCCCCAGGTGTCACCCCAAAGCTATCGGCAACTACCTTATATCCTTTACTAAAGTGTCTTGGACATATTACTATGATAAAATTTACGTCCTTCTTTGCTGAAGAGCATACTATTACTAGTTTGGGGACTGAATATAAACCTACAGAATGGATCCCGTGTTTCACCCTGTGCAAGACTGTTTAAGAGTTTTAAACTCTAACAGACAGTACTTACAATGTGCTTCTCTGTACTCTCTACCAATCACAAGCATGCGGTGTCAGCTAACAAATACCTTACAGAACAGTTGCTGAATGATTTTAACAACATTCTGAAGTATATCAACTGAGGTAAGGAATACATGAAACTTGACTGCTGTCTCGGATGCTTCCCTAGAAAAGAGACATGGATCTGCGTTAAAGGACGACAGAAAGTAGATGGAGTAATTGGTTGAGAGTGGCTGCAACGTAATAGACTGATGATGCATTCTAGAGAGGGGGGAAGATCTTGGCTGGTCATTTATCGCACACTTAACTACCTTTTCGTTTTCCCCTGGGACTGTATCAGTTGTGTGGTATTACCTGCGTTCACTGGTAGACAATCGCGTGTTCTGGGTGTGACTTTGAGCGCTATCTAACCTGCGATCGTGAACAGCAAACCTCCCACTACCACGGCAGAGGACTTTCTACATATTTCTGATGAGATGTTTTCTGCGTTGAAATTACGGAAAAAAGTGGTAAAATTGCGAAAACTGAAGGAAAATACGTAAAATTGAGGAAAATATAACACCCTGGCAGTTTGATCATTGGTCAGCGACAACAGTATCGTAGACCGAGTAGGTAAATTTACTCAGTTGAATGTTACGAAATAACGAGGAGAGAGGGATGCGAATTGTAGCTTACTGTCGGGTGTAAAAATGACAATGTTTATTTTCTAGCACGTGAATAGATAGCGTGAAAGACGCTCTTCTCTATTGCATTTTTGCATCTGAAATGTATTTAATATCCATATTCATGACAGTTTATTTCTAAGCCTTACACAGACACCAATTTTGAGCCCACGGGCTACAAGGGACTGCATATTAAACAGCGATTGCCCACATCGAGCTAAACAGCCTCTGGTTACAGCGTGTGCCCAGTGAAGACACCCGACCCTTTGGTGAGTGCAACCCATTGTGCTGCCTCTTCCCACCGTGAGATGTAGCCGAGGGCCGTAGCATGCTGTTGGCCATTACGTGACGAATAGTCAAATATTTCACTATTGTTCCAGGAATCAGCATTTCCTAGAAATACGTTCGCTTTTTCAGGCCTGAAGCAGTAAATCATTGTCAACCCCAACACCGACCAAAGCAGAGCACTGCCGACAGATGGATTTCTTTGTGTACTATCATCGCAAGGTTAGAGCAGGCCTGGGAAAGTAGAACCACTACCTATGGGAGAGTCCAGCTGCAGACCGGAAACAGTATATCATTGTCGACCTAAGACTGACCAAAGCAGAACACGTACAGTTGATGGAGCTCCTTGGGTTCCATTAGCGACAGGGTAGAACCGGCCTTGAAAACCAGTGTCCATATCTACAGAGGGAGGGAGAAGGAGATGTAGGAGCGGAGGTAAGACTGGTTCTAAGCTGCTTAGTCTATATCCACACACAGAGGTGAGGTAACATGTACAGCTCTAGTTGAAGCTTTTTTTCGATAGTTGTGTGATTTTATTACAGTGTTTTGTCTTATTGTACAACCAAGGCCAAGGTGTACTCGTACTGTAACATAATCAATTTTTCTTTTTAATAATTGCTCGCTTATAAGAGTATTGTGTCTCTCTCCCCCTAAGGCACACTGGTACCAGTCACATGAAAATCACGTCTGTCCATTCCAGAATGTTGACTCAGTATTGGTTATCGGTTGGTTGTTAGGTCTCTACCAGCGTTGTGTTACCGGTAAAGTGCTCTGATCGCTATAGTGTGTGGAACTTGGTAGCTGAATGTAATTTTCAGGAGGGAAGGGAGACGTCGAGTCCGGTCGGCGGCGTTGTGCTGGCGGTCTTCTGCTTCTGCTGGCGGGGACAGAACTGCCTGTTGCTCGCCAGAAAGGCGCAATTATGCCCATGTGCGAATGATTACCAGGTAACTATTCGTCTAGCGATGTGGGGTCGGATTGGCTGAGGAAAATGACACGGCTGAAGCACCAAAAAGTCTGTATATATGACGGCCTCTACTGCTCTTGTGCGCGCCCTTGGATCTAGCCTGCTTCCTGCATGCCAGCTGAAGTTTGGCTACCTTTGGCTGGTGCGCCTGCGGAACTGGAACGATGACCCACATAGCGGCGCTACGTTGCGGGCTTGTGGCGGTGCAGGAGACCCCGGAAACACGTCACTTCAGTATTCGTTTTCAGTGTAAGACTACACCCCTTGCATGATGTGAGGTGAGGTCTGTCGGTACAATATGCGTTGTAGCAATCATGAGACTCACACCTAGAGAATGAGTTTACACTTATTTAGCTGGAGATTTCATTGATTTAAGTACTATATCCACTATTTGCATCGTCACAGTATTCTTTTTTCTTTTTTTAAAAGCATAAGACTACACCCTTTACACGACGTGAAGTGAGATCTGACAGCACAATTGTCGTAGCAAGCATAAGAATCACACCTGGAGGATACACGATAGTAATGCTTCATGCAGCAAAAATGTGTTCTTGTTTATTCAGTCATTTTTTCAAAATAAATCAGCTGATATTACAGCAGTCGAGCTGCTAAGAACGGCAGTAGCTCCAGCAGACATTTAGTGTGTTATTTACTCCACGAGGAGCAAGTGATTCGTGCGAAATTCCTCCGCCGTCTACTGCTCTGCCATATGTGCAGCAAGTGTCTCATCCTTGCACAGTATATAAGAGCACACACACACACACACACACACACACAAAGCGGAGACTATCCATTGCAGGGCACTGATCCCCACCAGTTGGAGGCAGAGTGGCGGATCGATGCACAATGAGATGACTAGCATAAAGATCTCACTTGCGTGGGAAGTAATATTTCAGTGTCTTTTCCACATGAGGCTGATTTTACTTAGCTGAAGACCACTTTCAGAAAATTGGGAACAATGCATACTGCACCAGAACGAACATTAAATCCTCAGTTCTCAGGTCCTCATTCTCAACATGTTCCGCAAGGCGCCCTGTACAACCGTTTCAAAGATTGTTGGTATCGTTTGGTAACACCCTGTATTGTGTATCATCAGTTTATAACCAAACAGTAATTTTATAGGACCTACATACTTATACACACACACACACGATTATAAATTATTATTAGTGGAACTGTCGGTTGTAAACTGACTATACAGAGTGTTACAAAAAGGTACGGCCAAACTTTCAGGAAACATTCCTCACACACAAACAAAGAAAAGATGTTATGTGGACATGTGTCCGGAAACGCTTACTTTCCATGTTAGAGCTCATTTTATTACTTCTCTTCAAATCACATTAATCATGGAATGGAAACACGCAGCAACATAACGTACCAGCGTGACTTCAAATACTTTGTTACAGGAAATGTTCAAAATGTCTTCCGTTAGCGAGGATACGTGCATCCACCCTCCGTCGCATGGAATCCCTGATGCGCTGATGCAGCCCTGGAGAATGGCGTATTGTATCACAGCCGTCCACAATACGAACACGAAGAGTCTCTACATTTGGTACCGGGGTTGCATAGACAAGAGCTTTCAAATGCCCCCATAAATGAAAGTCAAGAGGGTTGAGGTCAGGAGAGCGTGGACGCCATGGAATTGGCCCGCCTCTACCAATCCATCGGTCACCGAATCTGTTGTTGAGAAGCGTACGAACACTTCGACTGAGATGTGCAGGAGCTCCATCGTGCATGAACCACATGTTTTGTCGTACTTGTAAAGGCACATGTTCTAGCAGCACAGGTAGAATATCCCGTATCTGGCGGTGAATCGAGGAAGTACAGTACATACTGACGAAACTAAAATGAGCTCTAACATGGAAATTAAGCTTTTCCCGACACATGTCCACATAACATCTTTTCTTTATTTGTCTGTGAGGAATATTTCCTGAAAGTTTGGCCGTACCTTTTTGTAACACCCTGTATACACTAAAGCGCCAAAGAAACTGATATAGGGTATGCATATTCAAATACAATGATACGTAAACAGGCAGAATACTGCGCTGCAGTCGGCAACGTCTATATAAGACAACAAGTGTCTAGCGGAGTTGTTTATCGGATACTGCTGCTTACAATGGCAAGTTATCAAGATTTAAATGACTTTGAACGTGGTGTTATAGAGAGATGGAACACAGCTTCTACGAGGTAGCAATGAAGTGAGGATTTTTCCGTACGACCCTTTCAGGGGTGTACCGTGAATATCATGAATCCGTTAAAACATCAAATCTCCGACATCGCTGCGGCCGGAAAAAAGATTATGCAAGAACGGGACCAACGACGACTGAAGAGAATCGTTCAAAGTGACAGAAGTACAACCCTTCAGCAAATTGCTGCAGATCTGAATGTTAGGCCATCAACAAGTGTCAGCGTGCGAACCATTCAACGAAACATCATCGATAAGTGCTTTCGGAGCCGAAGGCCCGCTTGTGTACCGTTGATGTCCGCACGACAAAAAGCTTAATGCATCGCATGGGCCCGTCAGCACCGACATTGGACTGTTGATGACTGGAAACACGTTTCCTGGTCGGACGAGTCTCGTTTCAAATTGTATCGAGTGGATGGACATGTACGGGTATGGACACAGCCTCATGAATCCATGGACCCTGCATATCAGCAGGGGACTGTTCAAGCTGGTGGAGGCTCTGTAATGGTGTGGGGCGTGTCCAGTTGGAGTGATATGGGACCCCCGATACGTCTAGATACGACTCTGACAGGTGACACATACGTAAGCATCCTGTCTGATCACCGGCCGTTGTAGCCGAGCGGTTCTAGGGGCTTCAGTCTGGAACCGCTCGACCGCTACGGTCGCAGGTTCGAATCCTGCCTCGGGCCTGGATGTGTGTGATGTCCTTAGGTTAGTTAGGTTTAAGTAGTTCCACGTTCTAGGGGACTGATCACCTCAGATGTTAAGTCCCATAGTGCTCAGAGCTATTCGAACCGTTCTGATCACTTGCGTCCATTCAAGTCCATTGTGCATTCTGACGGACTTGGACAATTTCAGCAGGACAATGCGACACCCCACCCGTCCAGAATTTCTACTGACTGGCTCCAGGAACATTCTTCTCAGTTATACACTTCTGCTGGCCACCAAACTCCCCAGACCTGAACATTATTGAGCATATCTGGGATGCCTTGCAACGTGCTGTTCAGAAGAGGTTTCCAGCCCCTCGTACTCTTACGGACTTATGGACAGTCCTGCATGATTCATGGTGTCTGTTCCCTCCAGGACTACTTGAGACATTAGTCGAATACATACCACGTCATGTTGTGGCACTTCTGCGTGCTTGCTGGCTCCTGCCAACCTTGGTCGCACGTCAGAGGCACAGTATTAGCACAGTACGAGGATAGCACTACGGTAGCAGTGACGTGTGATCCATATCAACTGCTTACATGGAACCATCAATGTGTCTGATTAAATTGTATGGTTTTTTTTCTTTTTTTTACGTGTGACGAGGGCCTCCCGTCGGGTAGACCGCCTGCCTGGTTCAAGTCTTTCGATTTGACGCCACTTCGGTGACTTGCACATCGATGGGGATGAAATTATGATGATTAGGACAGCACAATACCCAGTCCCTGAGCGGAGAAAATCTCCGAGCCATCCGGGAATCGAACCCGGGCCCTTAGGATTGACAGTCTGTGGCGCTGGCCACTCAGCTACCGGGGGTGGACTTATGTCATTCTGAGAACTCAGCATCATTTAGGCACCCTATAAGCGACGAGTGGGCAGGACCCCACAACTTTTATGTTGTAATTTCATGTACTGACACGTTCCATGACCTTGGAGATTTGTTCCTCAATTTGTTCCTCAATTTGTTCCTACGGATTAGACGTCCGCCCCAGTAGCTGAGTGGTCAGCGTGACGGATTGCCGTCCTCCGGGCCCGGGTTCGATTCCCGGCTGGGTCGGAGATTTTCTCCGCTCAGGGACTGGGTGTTGTGTTGTGTTCATCATCATTTCATCCCCATCCGGCGTGCAGGTCGCCCAATGTGGCGCCGACTGTAATAAGACCTGCGCCAAGGCGGCCGGACCTGCCCCGCGAGGGGCCTCCCGGCCAATGACGCCAAACGCTCATTTCATTTCATTACGGATTAGACGTGTAAAATAAAAAAATAAAAAACATTCTGCACGTACCGCATGCTGGTTAGTGTCCTCTCCAGAAATACCAAAGGTGAAGGAGAGTTGTAGCTTATCGTACCACAGATCAATAAGGCGTGGGATGGGGCTGGTGTGTCTTGGATGAATACACTCTATTAGACAAGTGATCATCAGGTCTATGTCATATGCATCACTTAAGTGCAGGCAGAATCTGCTTACACCACTGAAGACCATGGTGGGCCATTCCATCTTTCAAATGATCCTCTAACGGCGCCATTCGAGTCGTACACGTCGATGCTGCGGGTCCAGCGGAAGACAGGCTAGAAGTTTGCGTGCCAGTAGTCCCACTACTAATAAATGGTTCGCACCAGTTCTTGTTGACACGCCTGGGCTCATAAGCCCTCTTATCTGTTCTGTGATAGCTTTACGATCTGCCATTGCTGCCCTTACAATATGACAATCCTGGGGGGCATTTGTGCTGTGTGGGTGTCCAGAACTTTTTCTTTTGCTGTGAGAATGTTCACGTGATCACTGATACCAGCATCGTCGTACAACTGAAGCAGCACTTCCAACTTGTGTGGCAATTCTCCGAAAGGACAATTTTACGCCTTTCAGACTCACTCAGTTGGCTGTCAGAACTGCGAGTGCGTTGCCAGCTTCTTTCACACGTTTGCACCACCCTGTGATCATAACCTATTAAAGTGTAAATACATAAATACAAATGGCACTCTAGTAGCGATGCCACTACGTGATGTTCAAACTGTTACCAGTCCATCTACCAACCCCCAGGTGGCATATGCGGTCATCGGATAAAAATCGATGTCGCTTTTCCAGGTGAACTTTTTTTTTTACCAGCAAATGCAGGTGGAACCAAACTTGGCGAAAACGCTAGTGGATCAGGGGACCCAGCATGATCGCACACTACTGTGTCTCAAGCATAACTAAAAATCTGAAATATTTGCCAGTCGTTTCCTTTATTTCCTGGATATTGTTGTCTACTGTCCATGTCAACGCCCTTACTGGACTGGTCAGCATTACAGACATCTGTGCAGCCTCCGTCATGTTGTTGTCGCCATTATTTCATTAGGGTTGGATATGACATTGCGTTTGCTTTATACACTACCAAAATTTCACAGTGAAACGGAGTGTAATCTAGAAATTTTGCTACAAGAATCATATTGTCTTACGTACTTCAACTTTGGAGCACATTTCCAGTTGCCTTCCCAATTCACTCGCAAACAGTTGCACAGATATTAAACATACAGCAGCAGAACTGTGTCAGCAGGAAACCCTAAACAAGTACTCTTTCTGAGAATGCACCACTCTTGTTGTGCAATCCTCTTAATATGGGACGACATGAGTAGTGTAGCAGTGAGAGTTCTGAATCAGTCAAACATCAAGTGCAGCATCATTTTCGGTGATAAAATAATGCTGTAACTGATAAGTAGAAGTTTTGCAGCTCAATTTCTAGCTGAGACAATGATTTTATCTCAAGGTCACTGGTGAGTCCTTCTGGTGAGAGGTAACACTTCACCTTGAGAGGGGTTAACATGTTACAGATGTGGCAACTGGGATAGTTATAGTCATATTGGATGTCACCTACCCATTCTCCCCTCCACCCTCCAGGCCTGCCCATGCACCTGAATCTGGTACACGCAAGGTACCACCCCCCATCCCCATGAGTTCTGCCAACGCATTTCAGGCAGCGCCAGTTCTGGTGCCATATCGTTTATTACTGATTCAGTACCACTAATAAGACTTCCAGGATCACAGTTCACTCACTTGTATGTGGTACATTCTAGACCATCCATTCCCCTTTCTCTGTGGACCAATTAGATTCAAGCTCCCCCTTTCCCTTCCACTTTGCCCGCATCTCGTGGTCGTGCGGTAGCGTTCTCGCTTCCCACGCCCGGGTTCCCGGGTTCGATTCCCGGCGGGGTCAGGGATTTTCTCTGCCTCGTGATGGCTGGGTGTTGTGTGCTGTCCTTAGGTTAGTTAGGTTTAAGTAGTTCTAAGTTCTAGGGGACTTATGACCATAGATGTTAAGTCCCATAGTGCTCAGAGCCATTTGAACCATTTTTTAACCTTCCACTTTTCTTACTAGAAAAAATACATAAGTATCGTCAGTTTAGTTCTGTGCTCCATAGTGACAAAATGTGGTCTGTTATAATAAAATTAAGATTTTAATTACTGTTGACTATGGTTTTATCTCCATATAGTTCTGTTGTACTCTGTAGTGAAAGGGAGGGGCAGGTTCTTTTTGTAAGTAATGACACTGATATTAAAAATTAACTTATGGTCTGCTAGCAAAAGTTTTCTTGTTTTTAACAATAATTGACATTTGTCTATTGACTTATTTCATGCTTCTGCAGTTATATTTTCATAAACAAAAATATCATACAAAAAGTTGTTTTGATGACATATACATTGACACATTTGTGAAATTGATAGTAACAAGTACATTTGTGCACTAAATCCTTGTAGAGAGAACATAAGTACTAAGCTCCCAAATGAATTTTTATTTTGTGATTTTTTTCTCATTCTATAGCCAACTGATAATATTTTTAATCAACACACTCATTATTGTCATCTTCAATTTTCAGATTGTTTTTATCATTTCTATATACAGAGTAAGAAGGATAACAAGGTAAATTCTGGCCCAAGGTCTGTCACTGATGACATCATCATGGTATTTCAAATGGCAGTCAGTGGTGTATGTACAGCAGGACTTTGAATTTTCACTTCAATAGTGATATAGCGGCTTCATAATATTTCCAAGAAATGTGAGTCATCATATAACCCTGCCACTACTATTGTAATTTAGTATGCTTTTACCTAAATAGCAAAAAACCCTGTCTCTATGTTGCCACGTAAATCAGACTATTCAATTCTTTTCATAAGATCTTACCCAGCAGTTCGAAAGATACGCAATACGAATAGTATTATATTGAAGGTAGAATATCTCAGTTCCAAGTTCATTTAGTGGTTTCAAATATGTACTATCCAGGCAATGAAACTGTGAAGTATTCGAAATCCAGAATATGAATTTTTCCTACCGCTTTGCTACTGTTTAAGCTGTTTCTTCAGATAAATATTACTCCAAGTAAACAATGTTGATGCAGACTTAGGATAAACCAGAAAGTCTGCATTAGGGTGTGGTATTGCTTGAATTTCAAAAGGACCATAGTAAACGTATTTAAATTTTGTGTTTTACCTTACTAGATTTTTCTTGAGCTTCAGCAAGTATCAGTTCACCAATGGTAAATTCTGAAAATTTTAGCTTTTCGTCGTGCCTTTTGACTCTTGCTTCTGATTTTCATCTACTTAGTTCTCCCTCCATTTCCTTTTTCTTTACCAAATCCATTTCTTTACTGTGTGGGTATTCTAACACTTCTTCTATCAAACTTTTAGTTTCATGGCCTAACATAGTTTCTTCAGGTGCGAAGTCAGTGGTTTCATGTTGTAATGAGTTCACGATTACTTCAAATTTTGGAATAAATTTGTTCCAAGTTCTATAGTTTTGGTGACAGCATGTTCTTCATAGTCTTCATAATTCTGGCATATACTGTGCTACGGGTTTACTAGATGGATGGTAGTCTGAAATGTGTGTTACTTGTATTCCTTTTTGCTCCATTCCTTCTAACCATAATTTTGCAATAAATTGCGGAATATTGTCAGATAGTACTCTACTTGGTATTTCTGTCTCATTAAAGTAGTCTAACATTTTGAGCCAGCCGCTGTGGCCGAGCGGTTCTAGGCGCTTCAGTCCGGTACCGCGCTGCTGCTACGGTCGCAGGTTCAATTCCTGCCTCGGGTATGGATGAGTGTGCTGTCCTTAGGTTAGTTAGGTTTAAGTAGTTCTAAGTCTAGAGGACTAAGACCCATAGTGCTTAGAGCCATTTGAACCATTTTATGGAAAATACATCTAAGATAACTAGACTGTAGGTGAAACTTCCAGCGGTTTTAGGTAGAGGCCCACATAGGTCCACGGACAGTAACTATAAGTTACATTGTGTGATCCGGACACCTGGCTGAAAAATACTTACAAGTTCGTGGCGCCCTCCATCGGTAATGCTGGAATTCAGTGTGGTGTTAGTCTTGATGACAGCTTCCACTGTCGCAGGTATACGTTCAGTCAGGTGCTGGAAGGTTTCTTGGGGAATTGCAGACCATTCTTCAAGGAGTGCTGCACTGAGGAGAGGTATTGATGTCGGTCCGTGAGGCCTGGCACGAACTCGGCGTTCCAAAACATTCCAAAGGTATTCTGTAGGATTCAGATCAGGAATCTGTGCAGGCCAGTCCGTTACAGGGATGTTACTGTCGTGTAACCACTCCGCCATAGGCCGTGCATTATGAGCAGGTACTCAATCATGTTGAAAAATGTAATCGACATCCCCGAATTGCTCTTCAACATTGGGAAGCAAGAAGGGGCTTAAACATCAATGTAGGGCTGTGCTGTGATAGTGCCACGCAAAACAACAAGGGGTGCAAGTTCCATCCATGAGAAACACGAGCACACCATAGCTCGACCGTCTCCGAATTTTACTGTTGGCACTTCACTCGCTGGCAGATGACGTTCACCGGCCATTCGCCATACCCACGCCCTGCCGTCGGATCGCCACATTGTATGCCGTGATTCGTCATTCCACACAACGTTTTTCCACTGTTAAATCGTCCAATGTTTACGCTCCTTACACCAATCGAGGCGTGATGTGTGGTTATGAGCAGCCGCTCTACCATGAAATTCAAGTTTTCTAACCTCCCGCTTAACTGTCATAGTACTTGCAGTGGATCCTGATGCAGTTTGGAATTCCTGTGTGATGGTCTGGATAGATGTCTGCCTATAACACATTACGAGCCTCTTCAAGTGTCGACGGTCTCTGTCAGTCAACAGATGAGGTCGGCCTGTACCCTTTTGTGCTGTACATGTCCCTTCACGTTTCCACTTCACTACCACATCGGAAACAGTGGACGTAGGGATGTTTAGGAGTGTGGAAATCTCGCGTACAGACGTATGACACAAGTGACACCCAATTAACCGCCCATGTTCGAAGTCCGTGAGTTCCACGGAGCGCCCCATTCTGCTCTCTCGCGATGTCTAATGACTACTGAGTTAGCTGATATGGATTACTTGGCAATAGGTGGCACCTAATTTGAAAGACGTATGTGTTTGGGGGTGTCCGGATACTTTTGAATACATAGTGTATCTAATAGTTTGAGATTCTGAATAGCACCTCTGTTGGTATTGGTTGGCCACTTTAGCCCTTTAACAAACATCGAATGACTTTAAACGTTCTGTAAAGTTTTTCAAATTGTCACTCCCAATTTTGACAACACTTGCAATATCCCCATGGCACATTTTCGCCCCACAGTGTCCATATTCCAAATGAAAGTAGGCAACTAATTTTATTTCAAACTGTGATGGCCAACAGACTTGCCATTCTTCACTGTTTCTCCCTTTTCTAATGAACAGTGCCCTTTAAATATTTTGAAAATTTTTTGTATCTATGGACAGTCATTACTGTCAAATTTGACCTTCATTGATTTCCACACTTCATCTTCGTTTTAGAATCTCCCAATATTTATATATATATTGACTATTCTTTTACTACCAGCTACCTCTTTTAAGTATAACATTATAAATCTTCCATCCTCATTTTTTTTCTATATTTGTTTGCTTTTTCATCCAGTCGCACCCACTATTTTGATTATCTGTAATCATATTACGACTATTCCTGGGTTGTCTTTAATGTATTCATAGAATGATTGAGACATCGCACTAATCTGAGAACCAGTGTCCAATAATGCTCTCATTTTGTAACCATAAACCTCAATCGGGATTATGGTTTGTTTCATCACTTTCACTTCCTTGTCCTCTTGTTCCTCCCACAGTAATTCATGGTCTACCATTACATCTTCCCATGAAATGGCTTTCATCTCTTTAAATTCTAAGTTGGGCCATTCTTTCTTCTTTCCGATCGCAAAATCCCTCACGATCTTTAGTTGTTGCTGTTTACTAATCATTTCGTCCAGTGGTTCCTTTTTCTTAGGATCCGTTATGTCTTCCGGGTCCTGTATTAACGTTACTGCTTCTTCACAGGTATCATCATTTACAGTTTTATTTCCTCTTGACTAACTTCTTTTTCCTGTTTACTGTCCAGTTTCGGCAACTTTTCACATGAATTATTCTGATTCTCTGATATTCTCATTTCTGTCAGACAGATTTTTTCAGTAAGCTTCGTTTCCTCCGATTCTGAATCACTAGATTGATTGATTTCTTCATTTTCATTTAATTCGGCATCTTCACTATCACTGTAGGCTTCTAACGTGATAGCCCTTCTTAATTTTTTGAGAACTCTAGATCGTCGCTACTCTCGTAATTCATACATTTTTCGATTTGTTCTGTAGTAACGAGTTCCTCTTGTTTATCTTTTGTAACAGGCAGATTGTTTACCTTAGTTGGTAGTTAATCTTCATCACATCTTGAAACGTCCCCTTAGAAAAATTATAAATGACTGTGCTTAAACTGAAACACAATATTTTTAGCGCAACACAATCTGACTTTCAATAACCCCTACAAAAGAATGGCCCTGACTAACATTAACCCATACCTTTCAGAAATCACTTACCTCACAAAAATCTTCGTTACTCGAACTACTGCAATACAGCGAGCGACACTAACGCCGGCTAAATAAAAGATTCAAATTACTGAAGGCACTAACTACTGATAGGCATAGTTAGCAAATGAAAGATTTTCATAGAGAACAAACAATGTATTTACCTTAATAGTGTTCAAAAGTCAATATATATAGCAGTTCATGACATTAAGTCTTATAAATTTACTGTCTCTGATGGACACACGTCCAGATCATCCGCTCTCAAAACTCCGCCATTTCTCTCCCCTCATCCAGCACTGCTGGCGGCTCACCTCCAACTGCGCAACGCTACGCGCTGTTCACATCCAACTGCCCAACACTACAATAGCGAACAACAATGCAAACCAGCCACAGACTGCACACAGCACAGCCAGTGAGTTTCATACAGAGCGCTACGTGGCGTCACCAATAAAAAAAACCTAAACAGCCTACTTACATAGCCCCCATGCTCCCCACAAAAAATTTTACAAATTGTTTTGTGCAGTGACCAATAATGATTTGATAAAATTTTTCATAATTACAATAACAAAGATATCAAATGCACACACTTATTGATACAATGTTGGTCAAAAGCTAAAATTTTCTCACAGTCCATAAAGACAGCCCTGATCATTCATCACAGTATTAATTACAATTTTATGCACAAAGTCTGAGCAGTAAAAGAAAATGCACACGGAAGTAGTGGATTTCCATGCAGTCTTGAAGAAGTAGTGTTGTCCTTCCAACAGAAAGATAATGCTGACTCTTGACATGCAGACAGGTAATGATCCACAACAGAGCAAACCCACAGCAGAGTCAGTCGAAGTTTACGTGTATTCGGGAAAGGTACAAGCTCTCTGATTCTGTTCGGTGTTTCTTCATTCTTCAGTACAAGAATAGGTGGTAAAGCTGTGGAGTCATGAGGCATTTCATTCAGCACATTTTGAAATAAGTGTAAATATCTGTCCAAATGCTGATGCTTTATGTCTGCAAAGCTTATCGATTTCTTTCATAATCCTTTCAGACGGGTTACAATGTGGTGAGTACAATGAAATAAAAACAGGTTTGATTTTATGGTTCCGAAGCATGCGTGACCAAACAGCAGATCTGAATTGCGGTCCGTTATCTGAAATGACTTTACTAACGTGTCCAACTTCACGTAAGAAATTTTTAACAAAGGCGTTGGATACAGGCCGTCCAGTGGCTTTACGTAGTGGAGTGAAAGAAACAGCGACTAGAACGTACGAAAATCCATTCGATGTTCTGACAAGGGACCCAAGAGATCAACAGCAGCAAATTCTTTTAATTTAGAAGGAATGATAGGAAACAACGGAGCACGATGTGAGATAGTAGATGGTTTAGCTTTTTGACAAAGTTTACTAATAGACAAGACTCTTCGAATTCTCTTTTCCATATTGTTAAAATAACAAGTCGTCCGAAGAATATGATAACATTTTCGTGGACCAAACTGTGCGTAGCTGAAATGAATGTACCAAATGAGCTTATTAATAAAATCGTCTGGAATGCAAAGTACCCATAGCTTGTCATCAACAGTGCAGCATTGGAAGAGTATGTTGTTTCTAACCAGATAATAATGCCGAATCTGAGTGTGTGTCTTTTCATACAATGTCCTTTAAAGACGTGGTAATGAAGTTTTCAAAGGCGACTTTCTGAATGTAAAGAATACCGAAATTTTTCTCGAGGTTGCCTTCTGTGTTACTTTTCTCAAGCCCAGCCGGTGCGCGTGACACTGCGTCCGCAACAATGTTCTCCTTGCCGGGAATGTAGACTATTGTGAAGTGGAATTCGTGCAGAAATAATGCCCAACGTTTTAACCTGTCGTGATTTAATTTTGAAGACATAAGAATTGTAATGCAAGGTGATCACTGTATACTTTTACATGCTTACCAGAAAGAAAGAAACGGAATTTGTTAAATGCCCAAACGATAGCTAAAGCTTCTAATTCAGTAAGGGAATAATTTTTTTCAGATTTTGTTAGCACTCGGCTAGCAAAAGCAATGGTTTTCTGAACAGTAGTGTCATTTTCTATGGCTTCTTGAAATAAATGGGCACCAAGACCGACTTTAGAAGAATCCGTGCTAAGGCAGAAATCTTGTGACAGATCTGGATGAGCTAGTATTGGCGCGCTAAGTAGTGATTCTTTCAAAGAATTGAATTCCAATTGTGCTTGTTCGTCCCAGTTCCAAATAGTATTTTTTCCTGTGAGAGAACAAAGCTTTGGTGTAACTAGAATTTACACATTAAGAAAACGACGGTAAAAGTTTACGACACCTAGAAAACTGCGGACTTGTTTTTGTGTGGATGGAACTGGAATGGCTCTGATTGCTTCTAACTTTTCAGGATCCGGCTGAATGCCTTCAGAAGAAATAATATGTCCCTAAAACCTCACCTTTGACCTACCGAATTCAGGCTTTTCCAAGTTAATTGTAATTCCAGATTCTGCAAAAATACGTAACAAACTGTTGAGGATGCGATTATGTTGTTCCCATGAGCCTTCTGCTATTAGAATATCATCCACATATAAGGTGATGTGACGTTTTAAGAAATCAGGTAATATGGAATTCAGCCCACGAATGAACGCTGCCGAAGAAATGTTCAAACCAAAAGGAAGTTTCCGAAATTGATAACAAACACCGAAACAAAGAAAAGCTGTGTATTTTCTACATTCTGGATGAAGTTCGATCTGATAAAAGCTGGATCTGAGATCAATAGAAGACAACACTTTTACACCATTAAAATTTTGAAGAAGTTCTTCCATCGTTTGCGGCCTGACTGTTTCAGGAATGATGATTAGTATTGATTTGTCTCGAAACTGAGACAAGCCAGATCGATCCATTTTTCTTCTCAACAACACGCACTGGATTGTTGTATGAGCTTACTGCAGGCTCAATAATGCCCTCATCAAGCATAGATTGTATTTCTTTTCTAACACGGTCCCTATAATGTGCTGGAATGACGTATGGTCTAACACAAAATTTAGTATGCTCACGAACACGAAATTGGTATTGAAATCCCTTGATTGTTCCTGTTTTGTGAGAAATACCGTGGAATGTGCTTGTAAAATCTCAAAAAGGTCCTGCCTATCAGTGTCATTGCAGTTCTCAATTGTTTGAATTTTGTTCTGAATTAACTCATTAGTATCAAATATGCTGTCGATATCATCCCTATCAGTACTTGCAGAGTGATTGTTAGTATCTAGTTCCGTCGAAAATTCCGAACTCTTGTCTAACAGAAGGTATAGTCGATTAATTTCCTCATCATGGTTTGTGAGCCAATCTTCAAATTTCAAAGCTATTGACTTACCTTCTTTCTCTAAACTTCATTGTGAAAGTTTAAGATTGCTTTGTATTCATTCAAAAAGTCTACTCCCAATATAATTTCCGTCGACCTTAATGGAACAATAAGAAAGTTCGTAGAGAAGCTGTGGCTTTGACAAAAGAATTCTAAATTGGTTTGTTGGCGTATATCTACACTTTTTCCAACAATTGCACCTTGTAATTTAATCTTACGTAACGGAACTGTGGGGCAATCGTTCGATTTGTTGCATTTGCTAAAGGCTGTTTCACTAATTACTGAAATGGGACTGCCAGAGTCAAGTACTGCCGTAAATTTTACTTCATTTACTGTAATGTGAATCACAGGATATACAATGTTGTTATGTTTTATGTCGTGTTCCTGGAGTAAGATGTCCCTAATGTCTTCCATTTTTATGTAATTACTAGCCATGGCAGCTACGTCATCAGCTTCATAAGTACGTTTTGTGGCTGCCAGCAATGTGAGTAATTGCCTATTGTCTCTTTGTTGGCGCGCGTCGTTATTGGGATTTGGAGATCTAACTTCTACAAATTCCCCTTGTCGAGAGGGTCCTACCCTGTTTGAATCCCGCCAGTTCTGATGAAATTCAGGTCTGTCGTTTTGTCGGTAGTTTACATAGTTTCTTTTTTGTCGGTCATGTGGTGGAGAATTTCTCCCGGAATCGTAACTGCGCGGTGAACCGTTGCGTCTGACGCTATTCGGTCTCCCTTGATAATAATTATTTTGGTTCCCATATTGTCTGTTTCTCTGATTGTCTCTGCGATAGTCATTGCTGCGGAGAGGTGATCTTTCCCTGTAATTATTACTACTCTGCCAACGGTTGTCTTACTGGTGGTGTCTATTTTGGTCACGATTTACGTTGTAAGAATAGCCTTGTTGTGTCCAGTTATTATTTCTTTCATCACAGAATTGTGACGGATGTGACCTGTAATTGTTGCGTTCCTGTTTTCGCGTCCTGTGACTGTCAGTGTCAATTTCCAATTCTTGTAACAGTCCCTGAAAAGCTTCAATGTCGTCTTTGCAACGTCCTGCTAAAATAATATGTCGTAAATGTTCAGGCAATTTGATTAAGCAAACGCGGATGAGTTCTGAGGGGCTGTATGGGTTTGACAGGTACTGATTGTTGTGCAACATGTCTTCAAAATATTTCACAAGACTGGAAAATTCAGATTGTTCGAAATGTTTCATCATTATGATGCTATGTTTTACTCGGTCTTGTGCAGCTTGAGACCAATATGCTGAGAGGAAGGCATGATAAAATTCTCCTTCACTGTGACAATCGTGAATGACCGATCGCATTCTTACAGCTGGTTCATTCTCTAAATAGCCACACATAAATTCTAATCTGTGCTCTAATGACCAGTTGGGAGGAAACCAATGAGAGAATTCATGAAACCACTCTTGTGGATGACTGTCGTTGCCGGAATTCTGAAATGTTTTGAATTTACGTGTAGTAATAAACAGCTTATAGTCAAAATCATCATGTCGGCGAGTCGCATGTCGGTCATTGTTACGTCGTTTCGGCGGTTCCATCTCAAAATTCGGTGTACCTTGCCAAATTCTTTCATAATTTCCGAAGTGCCCTGTGTTATTATTTTGTGGCTGTTCCGTATTTCTATGTCCCTCTTCCCGTATTGGAGCGCGAGTGTCCTCTGAAATATGTAATTCTTGTATTACCTGTGTCAACTGATCTTGTACTTCCCGGATTTCTCTTTGGTGTTGCGTACTAATTTGATTCTGATTTTGTTTGAATTTTCTAATTTGTTCGTACTCTTCTTTATCATTAAAGACTACTGGTCTTGTGTCATTCAGATTATCATCTACCTTCGTAGATAAATTATTTAGCTGATCCGAAAGTTCGACTACTTTCTCTGATAATGAACTAATTTCCTCCATGTGTCTTTCTGAATCAATTTTCAGAGTATCTACTGTGTCCTTTAAGTTTTCCAAGTAGCGTAACCGAATCGGTAGATGCAACTGAGTCAATTTTAGCCCGCAAGGTCTCGTGATTTTCATGAACAATAGTTTGCAGTTCTTTAGTGGCTGCTTCGTGATGCATTTTCATGCCGCGAGAAAATAGGTTGAAAATGCTCAAAAATTTGTGTTTTTACGTCATTACAGACTTTTTGACATTTCGATTCGACGTTATGTAACTCAGTAGTTAAATCTTCACGTGTTTGTTCAAGTGTCGTGTCTAACTTTTGAAGATTTTGTTCCATTGTGTCTAACTTAGGAAGATTTTGTTCCATTGTGTCTAACTTTTGAAACTTTTGCTGTGTTTGTCTCTGATTTTGTTCCAGTGTGTATAACTTTTGAAGCTTTTGCTGTGTTTGTCTCTGATTTTGTTCCATTGTGTCTAACGTTTGAAGCTTTTGTCCCATTTGTTGTATTAATTGTAATAACAATGCACTGGTGTCTGAAACATGTTCCTGAGTGCTTTTCGGCAGTGAATTTGCACCGGCAACATTCACATTTTGACAAGCAGAAAATGTGTCTTGACTTATTTGAGAAAACGGTGAGAACCCAAAGCCTGAATCTACAGTATATGCGAGATTGTGTCCTGTCATTTCGGATTCCTGAGGCGAGCTGTTGCTGACCGATCGATCAGTAATGCTTCCCTGTTCACTAATTGTTTAACTGTCTACACCATTATTTGCAGCCCGCTCCATTTCCCTATGCACAATTACCAAATTACTACTTTGAACATTAGTTAATTCATTACACGGTGGCGCTAACACAATGCTTTTGTCTACACTGTCATTTCTCAGTTTACTTTGGAGCCTAGTATTACGTTTTTCACACGCCATTATTGTCACAATATTTCACACGATAACACAGAAAAGCACAATTTGAAGAGCAAAATAAGAAAACACATTAACATAGCATTGAAAATAATATCTCGTTAATTGCAAGTGCAGCTGCGAAATACTTGGTGCAAATCTACCTGCATGCCACAACTGTTTTACTGTACAACAATGAAAAACTACAGCTACAAAAGAAATTATCTCTACAATTACGCGCTATCAATAAACAATAGCTACCCTAATTACAGAAATTACAAGAAAAAAATCAGAAGATTCCAGTGAGGTATCCTCAGCTAAGGTTCGACATATGAAACGTCCCCTTAGAAAAATTATAAATAACTGTGCTTAAACTGAAACACAATATTTTTAGCGCAACGCAGTCTGACTTCCAATAATCCCTACAAAAGAATGGCCCTGACTAACATTAACCTATACCTTTCAGAAATCATTTACCTCACAAAAATCTTCGTTACTCGAACTACTGCAATACAGCGAGCGCCATTAATGCCAGCTAAATAAAAGATTCAAACTACTGAAGGCACTAACTACTGATAGGCATAGTTAGCAAATGAAAGGTTTTGATAGAGAACAAACAATGTATTTACCTTAATAGTGTTCAAAATTCATAATATATATAGCAGTTCATGACATCCAGTGTTACAAATTTACTGTCTCTGATGGACACACGTCCAGATCATCCGCTCTCAAAACTCCGCCATTTCTCTCCCCACATCCAGCACTGCTGGCGGCTCACCTCCAACTGCGCAACGCTACGCGCTGTTCACATCCAACTGCCCAACACTACAATAGCGAACAACAATGCAAACCAGCCACAGACTGCACACAGCACAGCCAGTGATTTTCATACAGAGCGCTACGTGGCGTTACCAATAAAAAAAACCTAAACAGCCTATTTACAGTCTGTCTTTCTTATCTTCTTATTACTTCCATCAGCTTGCACTTAATAAACATTAGAACCTTTGTGGATTTCCATCAATCTCACAAATTTGTATTCCTTCAAATTAGGCTTATAAATGACAGAAAAATTATCTGCAGATTCGTCGTCACAGAATGATTCTTCAGCAAATCCACATCTCCTACTTCACGTCTACTTACGACCTCTTCATTTTCCCTAACATTAGCGACATGCGTCTTCTGCGCAGTGCTTTTTGATTCAATTGTATTGACAGCTCGCGTACTCTGCGCTGCTCCAGACAATAAACCTTTCTCTTTTACCTCCTTTCCGGTCGTAGTAATGCTATCTTCCTTTTCGTTACACTGATTTATACCGTCATACAGCTTACTCATTTGTATACGCCAATTATCAATTCCGTACGAGCTCTCCTCCATCTCAGTTACTCAGTTACTGCAAGTCGCCTGTCTGTAGCCTCTGAATTGGTTACAGAGGACGATGCCCCGCCTACTGGGTTACTCACAGCCTCAGCTAATTGCCAGTGACGTCACTCTCTGTCTGTACCTGGCTTACGAGAAAGACAGGCCGCGGCGTGTATGTCACGAAGGTAGGCCTGAGCTTGCTCGCTCGCTCGCACATCTCACAAGGGAACCTCCCCATCGCACCCCCCTCAGATTTAGTTATAGGTTGGCACATTCGATAGGCCTTGAAAAACTAAACACAGATCAACCGAGAAAACAGGAAGAAGTTGTGTGGAACTATGAAAAAATAAGCAAAATATACAAACTGAGTAGTCCATGTGCATGATAAGCAACGAAAAGGACACTGGGAGCTCCGGAGTGCCATGGTCTCGTGGTTAGAGTGAGCAGCTGTGGAATGGGAGGTCCTTGGTTCAAGTCTACCCTCGGACGAAAATTTTTACTTTCTTTATTTTCGCAAAGTTATGATCTGTCCGTTCGTTCATTGACGTCTCTGTTCGCTGTAATAAGTTTAGTGTCTGTGTTTTGCGACTGCACCGCAAAACCATGCGATTAGTAGACGAAAGGACGTGCCTCTCCAATGGGAACCGAAAACATTTGATCGCAAGGTCATAGGTCAACCGATTCCTCAACAGGAAAACACGTCTGATATATTCTATACGACACTGGCGAAGGCATGTGCGTCATATGACAGGAATATGTTGTCGACTCACCTAACTTGTACACTTGGGGAATGGGTAAAAAGATTCTTCTACCTTGCCCGATTTAGGTTTTCTTGTGGATGTGATAATCACTCCCAAAAAAGTGGTGAAAACATAAGCATTTGTCACATGATGAAGACATAATCGTTTGTCACATAAACTGAAAATTAAAAAGTTAATGTTTTCACCCGAGGGAAGGCATGAACCAAGAACCTCTCGTTGCGCAGCTGCTCACGCTAACCACGGGACCACGGCACCCACGAGCTTCCTTTTTACTTGTAGTTGCCTATGTTGCGCATGGACTACCCAGTTTGTATATTTTGCTTATTTTTTCATAGTTCCGCACAACTTCTTCCTGTTTTCTCGATTGATCTGTGTTCAGTTTTTCAAGGCCTATCCACTGTGCCCACTTATAACTAAATCTGAGGGGGGTGAGATTGGGAGGTTCCCTTGTCAGCAGAAAAACTACTGTACATTTCTACACCTGTTACCTCGTAACTGGGTGTGTAGGTACAAACGAAAATTGTACCTTCTACTGGAATCATCTGTTATGGAGTCTTACTGTTAATAGTCGTACAGTGATGGGAAGTCCATAGGCCTACTTATAATTTGTTATGGATGCCCTGGGGTACAATAAAACTAAAATCATGCCAAAATGATTATCAGTTGCATAAGACACGACTTCTTGCATGAAATGAGGGCAGATAAGCAGAAGTGACTAAATGCTATAAAGAAGCCGTTATATCATTTACACTACTGGCCATTAAATTTGCTACACAACGAAGATGACGTGCTACAGGCGCAAGATTTAACCGACAGGAAGAAATGCTGTGATATGCAAATGATTAGCTTTTCAGAGCATTCACACAAGGTTGGCGCCGGTGGCGACACATACAACGTGCTGACATGAGGAAAGTTTCCAACCGATTTCTCATACACAAACAGCAGTTGACCGGTGCTGCCTGGTGAAACGTTGTTGTGATACCTCGTGTAAGGAGGAGAAATGCATACCATAACGTTTCCGACTTTGATAAAGGTCGGATTGTAGCCTATCGCGATTGCGGTTTATCGTATCGCGACATTGCTGCTCGCGTTGGTCGAGATCCAATGACTGTTACTGTTAGCAGAATATGGAGTCGGTGGGTTCAGGAGGGTAATACGGAACGCCGTGTATGGATCCCAACGGCCTCGTATCACTAGCAGTCGAGATGACAGGCATCTTATCCGCATGGCTGTAATGGATCGTGCAGCCACGTCTCGATCCCTGAATCAACAGATGGGGACGTTTGCAAGACAACAACCATCTGTACGAACAGTTCAACGACGTTTGCAGCAGCATGGACTCTCAGCTCGGAGACCATGGCTGCAGTTACCCTCGAAGCTGCATCATAGACAGGAGCGCCTGTGATGGTGTACTCAACGACGAACCTGGGTGCACGAATGGCAAAACGTCATTTTTTCGGATGAATCCAGATTCTGTCTACAGCATCATGATGGTCGCATCCGTGTTTGGCGACATCGCGGTGAACGCACATTGGAAGCGTGTATTCGTCATCGCCATACTGGCGTATCACCCGGCGTGATGGTATGGGGTACCATTGGTCACACGTCTCGGCCACCTCTTGTTCGCACTGACGGCACTTTGAACAGTGGGCGTTAAATTTCAGACGTGTTAAGACCAGTGGCTCTACCCTTCATTCGATTCCTGCGAAACCATACATTTCACCAGGATAATGCACGACCGCATGCACCAGGTCCTGTACGGGCCTTTATGGATACAGAAAATGTTCGACTGCTGCCCTGGCCAGTACATTCTCCAGATCTCTCACCAATTGAAAACGTCTCGTCAATGGTGGCCGAGCAACTGTCTCATCACAATACGCCAGTCACTACTCTTGATGAACTGTGTGTATCGTGTTGAAGCTGCATGGGCGCTGTACCTGTACATGCCATCAAAGCTCTGTTTGACTGAATGCCCAGGCGTATCAAGGCCGTTATTACGGCCAGATGTGGTTGTTCCGGGTACTGATTTCTCAGGATCTATGTACCGAAATTGCGTGAAAATGTAATCACATGTCCGTTGTAGTATAATATATTTGTCCAATGAATACCCGTTTATCATCTGCATTTCTTCTTGGTGTAGCAATTTTAATGGCCAGTAGTGTATAACAGTAATGATCTTAAACTACATTTTGTTGTAGTACTGTAAGACTTCATAATAGCATGTTCCAGTAGAAGATGCAATTCTAGTTAGCCCAGCTGCCAGGTAACAGGCTTAGCAACGCATTTTGTCTGTTAAGCTGAGCGAGCGAGCGAGCTCAGACGTACCTTCATGACGTACGCACCGCAGCCTGTCTCTCTCGTGGACCTCGCCGCCTGCACTGCTGTAGAATTAAAGCTCGCTACAGCGGTCCGCTGCAGCGACTTGTTAGCACACGAAATACACTCCTGGAAATTGAAATAAGAACACCGTGAATTCATTGTCCCAGGAAGGGGAAACTTTATTGACACATTCCTGGGGTCAGATACATCACATGATCACACTGACAGAACCACAGGCACATAGACACAGGCAACAGAGCATGCACAATGTCGGCACTAGTACAGTGTATATCCACCTTTCCCAGCAATGCAAGCTGCTATTCTCCCATGGAGACGATCGTAGAGATGCTGGATGTAGTCCTGTGGAACGGCTTGCCATGCCATTTCCACCTGGCGCCTCAGTTGGACCAGCGTTCGTGCTGGACGTGCAGACCGCGTGAGACGACGCTTCATCCAGTCACAAACATGCTCAATGGGGGACAGATCCGGAGATCTTGCTGGCCAGGGTAGTTGACTTACACCTTCTAGAGCACGTTGGGTGACACGGGATACATGCGGACGTGCAATGTCCTGTTGGAACAGCAAGTTCCCTTGCCGGTCTAGGAATGGTAGAACGATGGGTTCGATGACGGTTTGGATGTACCGTGCACTATTCAGTGTCCCCTCGACGATCACCAGTGGTGTACGGCCAGTGTAGGAGATCGCTCCCCACACCATGATGCCGGGTGTTGGCCCTGTGTGCCTCGTTCGTATGCAGTCCTGATTGTGGCGCTCACCTGCACGGCGCCAAACATGCATACGACCATCATTGGCACCAAGGCAGAAGCGACTCTCATCGCTGAAGACGACACGTCTCCATTCGTCCCTCCATTCACGCCTGTCGCGACACCACTGGAGGCGGGCTGCACGATGTTGGGGCGTGAGCGGAAGACGGCCTAACGGTGTGCAGGACCGTAGCCCAGCTTCATGGAGACGGTTGCGAATGGTCCTCGCCGACACCCCAGGAGCAACAGTGTCCCTAATTTGCTGGGAAGTGGCGGTGCGGTCCCCTACGGCACTGCGTAGGATCCTACAGTCTTGGCGTGCATCCGTGCGTCGCTGCGGTCCGGTCCCAGGTCGACGGGCACGTGCACCTTCCGCCGACCACTGGCGACAACATCGATGTACTGTGGAGACCTCACGCCCCACGTGTTTAGCAATTCGGCGGTACGTCCACCCGGCCTCCCGCATGCCCACTATACGCCCTCGCTCAAAGTCCGTCAACTGCACATACGGTTCACGTCCACGCTGTCGCGGCATGCTACCAGTGTTAAAGACTGCGATGGAGCTCCGTATGCCACGGCAAACTGGCTGACACTGACGGCGGCGGTGCACAAATGCTGCGCAGCTAGCGCCATTCGACGGCCAACACCGCGGTTCCTGGTGTGTCCGCTGTGCCGTGCGTGTGATCATTGCTTGTACAGCCCTCTCGCAGTGTCCGGAGCAAGTATGGTGGGTCTGACACACCGGTGTCAATGTGTTCTTTTTTCCATTTCCAGGAGTGTACGTCCATTGCTAGCCGACTGTGATTCACCTGCAGTACCATCTGTTGCGGCAGGCCCCTGTCTATGTCTCTGCCTATGTCGAGTACATTTCTTGCGTTTGGGTCTCCTGTATCTTGTTCCCGCATCCGTCCGACCCTCAAAGTTCGCGTTATTTAGTTTAACTCCTCTCTATGGGAGTTATTTCCCGGCCTCTGTCCTCTTCCGCGATGGTTAGAGGAAAATCTTTCTCGGTCTCTTCCTCTTTGAGCAGTATTAAGCTGATACTGGTTATCATTCTGCTCATCATTACAGTTATTCCGATCGTTCCTTTAGTTCCGGTGGTTATTATTCTGACGAAGCTGTTTCTTCGCCATCGGTCTTCGTGAATCACCTTTTCTAAAAACGCAGAAAAAGTTCGGTGGTTACTGCCAACATATCGTCTGGAATCTTCTGGTATTTTCTTCCATTGTTCCCATATGATCTCGGAATCACAACTTAGATTTCTTAAGTGAGGCCATCTTCTATACCATGACTCACAAAATTCATTCATGTTCATTCGCTCTTTATCTACGAACATTCTCACCATTATATACTCATGTCAGAGGCTATTTTGTATCTTCTCGGACCAATACTCGTCCAGGAAATTCACTGAAGGTCATTGCTTCAGTGCTTAAGATAATTCCCCATTGTTTAGCATCTCCTGCTAAACCACTAATTACAATATTTACTTTTTCCTGATCTGTGATATTTTCAGTAAACAGCCTTTCGCAGTTCTGTGTTTTCGGTAAGGAGTACCTTGTAAATTGGTGTTCTGTCTACCACATAAGGGACATTACACGTGATCTTTCTTTCTAGGTCACTAACTTTTTGTTGTATACTGGAAGTGTTACTGCAACACTTCTCTTCACAATGCTCTACTTTCCTTTCTAGGTTTTTCTCAGTCTCTTGAACAGCTATTCTCATTTGGGAAATCTGTTCTTCGTTCGCTTTCATTATTGCTTTCTGAACATGGGAAAACTTTTCCTCAACCTTTGACTCTACCATAGGTTCGACCTGTTCCTGTATTTTCACTGCTTCGGTTTCAAGCCTGTCATTAATGTCTACAACTTCTACCTGTACATTACTAACAGTTTCACCTAAATCTTTCACAACTTTCTTCACGTTATTGAGTTACTTATTCTGAAATCATATTTTATTATTAACTTTTTCTAACTTTTGGTTATTCCTTTCCATATGTTCACTCTGTTTCTTAACTTTTTCCTTTATACTGGCACTGTTTTTAGACTGTGTTTCCACTTTTTCAGATAGACTTTTAGTAACCTTAGCCTGTTCCTGATTAATTTGATTCTGACTTTCAAGTTTTTCATTTGTTAAAACTGAAGTTTTCTTG
Organism: Schistocerca cancellata; assembly: GCF_023864275.1. Taxonomy (NCBI): domain Eukaryota; kingdom Metazoa; phylum Arthropoda; class Insecta; order Orthoptera; family Acrididae; genus Schistocerca; species Schistocerca cancellata. The sequence continues at coordinate 119,593,970 of NC_064629.1, read as the reverse complement.
TTTTGTGCTTTCAGCTGTGTGTGTATACTGTGTAGTAATGCATTCAAATCAATCATTTGTTGTTCATTTTGTTGATTATTGTCTTCCTCCACTGAATCTACTGATTGCTTAATCTGAGATGGGCTTAACAGCATAGAAGTCTCATCCCCAAATTATTCATCTCTACCCACTTTTCCATAAGTAAAATCGTTTCCTTTGTCCTGCTCCTGATCACTGTTTACAGAAGTGTCATCACTCTTATCCTCCTGCTTTACTTCTCTGTGCTACATATACTTATATTTATCCATTTTTAATAATTGCTTAAACCACATATATAATAATTTATACTACTGTACCTTTCTCCTAACTGCTACCGAGCGAGGTGGCGCAGTGGTTAGACACTGGACTCGCATTCGGGAGGACGACGGTTCAATCCCGCGTCCGGCCATCCTGATTTAGGTTTTCCGTGATTTCCCTAAATCACTCCAGGCCAATGCCGGGATGGTTCCTCTGAAAGGGCACGGCCGAATTCCTTCCCCATCCTTCCCTAATCCGATGAGACTGATGACCACGCTGTCTGGTCTCCTTCCCCAAACCAACCAACCAACCAACCAACCAACCTAACTGCTTTAACAAATTTGTGCCCCTGATACCTTTATACTTCTTCCAAAAGAATGCTACCTATCTGTAAAATGTATAACTGTGCTTAACTACTTATGGACGCTTAACTGCTGTAAAAGGTCCTGTCACCAGGGGCCATGCATAACCCTACCACTACTATTGTAATTTAGTATGCTTTTAGCAAAATAACAGGAAACCCTCTCTCTATGTTGCCATGTATAGCCCTCTTGCAAAATTTAATTTAGTTTCCAAATTAAGTACACTATGTGAGGATAGTCCTGTTAACAGGAAAAGCTAATTGATGGAGTTACCCTTTTTACAGAATTTGGTAGTGTGTTGTGTCTAATGGATAAGTAAATCAGACTATACAATTCTTTTCCTAAGATCTTACGCATCAGTTAGAAAGAAACGCAATATGAATAGTATTGTATTGAAGCTAGGGCAACTCAGTTCCAAGTTCATTTAGTGGTTTAAAATGTGTACTATCCAGGTAATGAAACAGTGAAGTATTGGAAAAGCAGAAGTATGAATTTTTCCTACTTTCTTGCTACTGTTTAAGGTGCTTCTTCAAATGAATACTACTCCACGTAAACAATGTTAGTGTGTGGGGCGGCGGGTGGATTTATTGGTTATAAATGTTCCTGTTATTTATTTATTTAATGCTGTTGTTTGCCGTTCTCAACAATGGCTCTCTAACTACAATATTGGCAACCAGAAAGTGATTAGCAAAACGCGAAGCCTGTAATTAGAATTCCTAGTGCCCACTTCATCTGAGAAATACACTTATAGCTACAGCTTATAGCTCTGAGGAATTAGGAGATTGTCTGGGATTCATAATCAAAAACCATTCTCTCTAAAATATTCACTATATTCTGAAAGCCACAGACCAAAAAGAATTCCACACAATCCAACTACCAGAGCAGTTCAGAGTCTAATGCGCTGATGGAACTATAACTATTCAAATTAAATGTTTAAGTGAATGCTCGCCATAATTTGATGATAATGTTCATCAAACGTCACGCTAAATAATGGTAGAATGTCTGTCCTGCTGCGGCACGTGAAAATACGACAAACGCAAACTGAAGATAGATCATTGAAGTCATTCCAGAATTAACACTTTACTCGAAAACGATTTCATGGTTACGCGTATCCCGAGTAACTTATTACGGCATCCGAGGCTGTTCATAGCAATGATACCGATGCGACTCGACTCCCAGCACAGGTGGTGCACTAATCAGCGTCTGGAGAGAACTGGGGCCTTTTTCTCTCGCGCAGCGTTCTTATATATAAAGCCGCGGTGCGGACGGCTAAGGGAACGCCTGATCAAATCCGCTCTCCCGACTAGCCGCTGGGCTAGTAATGCACCACTTTAAGTTATCGAATAAATCATTGCTTCCTTTGGTGATGGCCGATGAAGCTCTCAATTTAAATGTGCAATCAGCACACAGGTAAGTAATCATAATAAAAGTCTGACATGGCTAAGTCAAATCTTTTGGGCGAGAGAATTAATTTAATTAGACTACATGCAGTAGATGAGCTCTGAACTTGCCCTTTGGAGATACGCTATCGCTATAGTTTTATAGTCATTCAGTTGAAACTTCTCACATCTTTATGATTATAGCGGATCTCCCTTCTACTTAAATTTAAACATCCTAGCTTTATTTATTCGCCTACTTAATCTATCTTGCTTCCTTAATTTCTAAGACAAAAACCAGAAAATCATGGATTTCAACTAAAATTTTAATTTGTGAGATCCAGAATACTGTTTCTACTAAATTATTATGCAAAAGGAATCTAAATATAAATTTTTAAGTTTCTAGCTCTTTTCTGTTGCGCCAATGATTTTTACAGAAAAATGTCCAAATTTCGAAAATGATTGAAGTTATTGAACTGATATCCAACACATATTGATTTAGTATTACTGCTGACATGCTAGAAACGTTTCAGGTTATTTACTTCATTTTTAAAGCATTGCGCAACATTTATGACGTCAGAGCTAGTTACAGCGGACTGGCTGGCACACAATGGAAAGACTGATGTGAATTTTATACGGCGTGAGTAGGCTGCTTCCCTACAAGTGCAGACACTGGAATTATTTGACTACTACACCCCTATACATTACGTTTTAAAAAGAGAAAAAGTCCAGTAGATAACTTCAAGGAAGCTAAAAAAAATATGGCCAGGGCGAAATCAGAAAAGCACTTTCCATAACCAACAAACTTAAATACTAAAACACTTAGATACTAAACCACGCACTTTTTATACTGAACATTTCACTTCAAGAAAACCTCTTTCTTACTGGAATTTACTTTCAAAAGCTATTACTCTTTGAACTAACTCTGTATAATCATTAAATAGATTCTAGTAACTTTACTTCACTCCAGCTGAATTTTATACGAAAAAACTTTTCCTATAACACTTTGCAATAGTTAATGAAACTTTTAAAACAAGAGTAGTTTGACTTTATTTCTCTGTAACGTACTAAAGCATGGACGTGTTATTACTCTAACTAAAGTTTTCATTATGTCTTTCTGTGAATCAACTAAGACAGCTTTTCTTTAACTGTTGCTCAAGATGGAAATATTTATGAACTCTTTAACTTTATGATGCAAAATTACATTTAAACTTACCCTATTCAATTTACACTCTTCCACCACTGAGACATAATTTCATTACTACAGGATTTAGTCCCTCACACATATATCTCATCATTTACACAAAAACAATTTAAATGGTGCCTCTTCATATTAACTTGGCACTTCGTAAGTCTGTAGAACAGGACACTCAGATTAATCAAACCAGGAAGGAACCCTATACAGGTGTACGACTAGGATGAAATAACAGGCTGAACCAGTTTCTTTAAAGTTCAAGAATGATTATTCACTAATAAAACACAGTTTAAATTAATGGTTCACGCTGTACAAAGTAAAATACCAAAAAGAAATCTTATCCGGTGGCTGTTGGCTTGAGTGTGGAGAACAATTATGTCGGGTGCACTATCCACAGTACGGCCTGCAAGTATCTTGCTGTATAGGCTCAATTTCACATCTTGGCGTCGTTCAATTTTACCTGCAGTAGCCCATCAACTCGCAGCTATGCCGTATCAGGTGTATTATGCCATGCTGGTAGCTCGACGATCGGTGTATATGATGGATGTATTGGCAACTCGAAGTATGGAAACAGTTCTGTGCCCTGCTCTGATTTATCAGGCACTGCATCATGGAGTTGGTCCGTGTACTGGTGCAGGTGACGGATATAGCTCTGCGTGCTGACTTAATTTCCACTCCAGTGTGTTGGGGGCTGCATCAAGGAGAGTGTGTGTATACTTGTGCATGATATCTTTTTCTGCTGCTCAAATGTATTAGACACAACATCAGATAAGTCAGGGAGCTGTTGAACTATGGAAGATATAAAAGAAGACCATTAAAAATGAATACATTCACATACTGTATACATGTAACGAATGATAAACGCTGAGAGAGAGGTACAGTTTTGTTTGTAAGTAGAGCATATGAGTCAGTTTTTTTCTGTCTGGAGGTGGTAAATCTCTGATGACACTACACGATCATGATCAGCGTACCACTATGGAGTACAGAGCAGAAGTGGTGGGCCCACTTGATGGTTAGTTAGCCTAGACGTTGAGAATGAGTGCTAGGGTAAACGACTGAAGCTCTTCAGGAATTGGAGAAACTACAGTAGAGTCCCGTTAATCCGAACTAATCGGGACCGGACTTTCTTCGGATTACCGATTTGTTCGTCTTTGGGAAAAACAAATGAAATTCGGCAGACTTTGAAACCCGGTACGATAAAGTGGATGAAGCTCTTTGCCTTTGGTTTACACAGGAAAGAGAAAGGGGAACTCATTTGAGTGGAGCACTAGTTCAGGAGAAGGCTGTTTACCTGAAGAAGTTAATGAATGGCGATGAGTCTTTTAGTGCGAGTACGGGTTGGTTGGACAGATTCAAAAAACGTCATGGAATCCGTCAGCTAACAATTATTGGAGAGAAGCTTTCTTCTGACCGTGATGCAGCGAAGGAATACTTGGGTGAGTTCTCCTGGTTTTAAAATGTGCAAAAATCGTAAGAGTCTATTAGCGTGCAGCAACGCTGCTGGTATTCACAAGCTGCCTTCAATGCTGATCGGCAAATCTGCTAGGCCCAAACTGCAACATGAAGTACACTCCTGGAAATTGAAATAAGAACACCGTGAATTCATTGTCCCAGGAAGGGGAAACTTTATTGACACATTCCTGGGGTCAGATACATCACATGATCACACTGACAGAACCACAGGCACATAGACACAGGCAACAGAGCATGCACAATGTCGGCACTAGTACAGTGTATATCCACCTTTCGCAGCAATGCACGCTGCTATTCTCCCATGGAGACGATCGTAGAGATGCTGGATGTAGTCCTGTGGAACGGCTTGCCATGCCATTTCCACCTGGCGCCTCAGTTGGACCAGCGTTCGTGCTGGACGTGCAGACCGCGTGAGACGACGCTTCATCCAGTTCCAAACATGCTCAATGGGGGACAGATCCGGAGATCTTGCTGGCCAGGGTAGTTGACTTACACCTTCTACAGCACGTTGGGTGGCACGGGATACATGCGGACGTGCATTGTCCTGTTGGAACAGCAAGTTCCCTTGCCGGTCTAGGAATGGTAGAACGATAGGTTCGATGACGGTTTGGATGTACCGTGCACTATTCAGTGTCCCCTCGACGATCACCAGTGGTGTACGGCCAGTGTAGGAGATCGCTCCCCACACCATGATGCCGGGTGTTGGCCCTGTGTGCCTCGGTCGTATGCAGTCCTGATTGTGGCGCTCACCTGCACGGCGCCAAACACGCATACGACCATCATTGGCACCAAGGCAGAAGCGACTCTCATCGCTGAAGACGACACGTCTCCATTCGTCCCTCCATTCACGCCTGTCGCGACACCACTGGAGGCGGGCTGCACGATGTTGGGGCGTGAGCGGAAGACGGCCTAACGGTGTGCAGGACCGTAGCCCAGCTTCATGGAGACGGTTGCGAATGGTCCTCGCCGACACCCCAGGAGCAACAGTGTCCCTAATTTGCTGGGAAGTGGCGGTGCGGTCCCCTATGGCACTGCGTAGGATCCTACGGTCTTGGCGTGCATCCGTGCGTCGCTGCGGTCCGGTCCCAGGTCGACGGGCACGTGCACCTTCCGCCGACCACTGGCGACAACATCGATGTACTGTGGAGACCTCACGCCCCACGTGGTGAGCAATTCGGCGGTACGTCCACCCGGCCTCCCGCATGCCCACTATACGCCCTCGCTCAAAGTCCGTCAACTGCACATACGGTTCACGTCCACGCTGTCGCGGCATGCTACCAATGTTAAAGACTGCGATGGAGCTCCGTATGCCACGGCAAACTGGCTGACACTGACGGCGGCGGTGCACAAATGCTGCGCAGCTAGCGCCATTTGACGGCCAACACCGCGGTTCCTGGTGTGTCCGCTGTGCCGTGCGTGTGATCATTGCTTGTACAGCCCTCTCGCAGTGTCCGGAGCAAGTATGGTAGGTCTGACACACCGGTGTCAATGTGTTCTTTTTTCCATTTCCAGGAGTGTATATTATGGCAACCAGAAAAAAGCCTGGATGGATGGTAAGCTGTTCAAAGAATGGCTTCACGGCCGGTTTGTTCCCTCTGTTCGACGGTTTTCTAAGGAAAATCATCCGTCCGCCGTGCAATCCTTTTGATTAATAACGCGCCATCTCACCCCAGCACTGAGAAATTATGTGATGGAGAAATTATGGCGAAGATTTTGTCGCCGAATGTTACACCACTTCTACAACCGATGGACCAGAGTGTACTACAAACTTTAAAACTGATCTACAGAAAACAATTTTTAAGAATGCTGATCCAAGATGATAGCATTCCTTTAGTGGAACAAATAAAAAAAAAACAATGTGAAGGATGTTGTTTATTGGGCCTCTGAGGCATGGCAGAATATTTCAGAATAAACTCTGAGAAAATCGTGGAGAAAACTGTGGACATCTCTCGAATTTCAGGACAACTTTGTTGAAAATGAAGAGGAAAATCTACTAAAAATGATACAGACAATCCCTGAATGAGAAGAAGCTAATGAAGGAGACGTAGATGAGTGTGTGGCAGCGGATGGGGCATGTGTGGAGAACCTTACTGACGCTGATTTAGTCGCTGCTGTGACTCAAGACCAGGAAGAAGTGAACTGCTGTGACGGAAGTGACAATTAGCCTGAAAGTGCCAAAGGACAGCTGGTGCCACAGAGTGACACAGCCGAAGCCCTTGACCTCGCGCTACGTTATTTGGAGCAACAGCCCACTGCTATACCTGCTGATTTGATGTTTGTGAGAAGATGGCACAACTATGCGTCATATAACAGACTGTCTTCACTACGCCAAAAAACAATGACTGAGTTTTTGTCACCTAAAAACTAGGGATAAAATGTCCACTGTATTTTAGTAAGTTTGGCAGCTTTTCTTTCATTGTTATGCATTGTTTAAACCTAATGTTTTCTTGCCAATTTGTCTAATACGTGTTTATTGCACTGTGTAAATTAAAATAGTGTGTATGTTCAGCAGTTTACCGCACAGTTTTCCATACTTAGACTAACATTTTTCATGTTCGGATTAACCGAACTTTCGGATTATCGGGGTTCGGATTAGCGGGACTCTGCTATATTTTGGACTGCATCCATTCCCCCAGGTCAGCCATCTTGGACTCTGATGTCAACGAGGATGTCATGGATTCTAAACTTGGACTCATACACTCATAGGGCGATGTCTCAGAAATACTGTTACGCTGCTAAGTGGTTTACTGTGTTGAAATATCATATGAGAACAACTTGCTAGAAATTCATAGGAGAGACTTCTTCTTCTTCTTATGAAGTGTTTCGATAAACCTGAAATATTTCAAATGAAGTTTGGGGTATTTAGAAATTTATATAAAGTAGGAAAGTTATCGGTGGAGAATGCATAACACGTCACTCAATACTTGTTACAGCCAAAAAACGTTCTATCAAAATGTCTCCAAACTGTGCTAAAACGTCCAGCTTCCCATACTACTGTTCCCAGCATAATCATCAGTATTCTCACCACCATATGTGCGTTACAAACTTGGGAATGCTAGCTCACAATGTGTGAGCAATGATGTCTTTTGTCATGGTGGTCAAGTTGAGCAATATATTCTTGATGAGTAGTAAACCTGGACGACACAGGTGAGTAGTAGATATAAATGTGCTGAAAAAATTAGAAGTGCTATGTACAGCGTCAAACACCTATAATTCATTTGAGGAACCACTTAAAAATTCAGTTCCAGTCAGGAAATTAGATCAACCACATTCTGTTTATAGGAGGGATGGTTGGAGATTAACAGTCTACAATGATATTAAATTTCCATCACACCAAGGCATGCCTACAATGTAAATCGGTGTTAGTTATAAACTTACACTGCTACCCATGAAAAGAAGGTGTGGATCACTATGGTACAGATGGTTGAGACTCCTGTGATTAGCTGGGAACCTACTTCAATCTGAATTATTCATGGGACCTACAGTTTGGATCTACTACTAGTACTACTACTACTACTACTACTACAAATGCTAGTAATGTGCTACACCAATTGATTCAAAGTGTCCCACATATATACGTAATGACGTGGGACAGGCAAATGCTAGTGGACAGGACCTTTAAAAACGGTCATATGCCCAGGAATTTGCCCAAAGCAGTTTTAAATGCCCAAACTCTGAGCATTTATAATAAAATGTACTTTTTAAAGTTATAGTGCTAGAATGTATAATTTACCAATTAAAATGAGGGAATGGGATGATATTCCCGATATTAAAAATTATGATGTTTACACTTGAATGAATTACTAAGAACAAAAAGAAGGAAGAGAGAAGCATGTTTACTAGCATACCATCCTACTGTACCAAGGAAGAGCATGTGCTGCTGACAGCTGCTAATCATTTATAATGTAATTTTTTTGCCAGTTTTAGTCTTCACTCTCAGTCTCTCGCAGTCTCTCGCTCTCGCACTCACTCTCTAGCCGCGCGAGGTAGGCGCGCGGTCTTAGCCGTCTTGACTCGGTCCGCGCGTGTTCCCCTGTCGGAGGTTCGAGTCCTCCCTCGGGCATGGGTGTGTGTATCGTTCTTAGAGTAAGTTAGTTTATGTTAGATTAAGTAGTGTGTGAGCTTAGGAACCGATGAACTTAGCAGTTTGGTCCCATAAGACCTTGCACAAACTTCCACACTTTTCACTCTCTCTCTCTCTCTCTCTCTCTCTCTCTCTCTCTCACACACACACACACACACACACACACACACACATATACACATTCACACACAAACACAGCTGTGTAGTGATAAGCTAGTATAAAGAACATTGTCCTTAGGTCATATGTTTGAAATATAACACACCTTGTCATCTGTGCCAAACGTCTGAATGTTATTGAAGAATGATTATTTATTCTTAAACGTTAAACTGTTTTCAGCGAAAAAAAAAGAAACAAAGATTTCTTCTCAGATGTGGTGACATTTTCTGTTCTGCTCCTTTCTTTATCTACTTCTACTTGTGAAGATAAAAGGAAAACACTAAAAAAAGATTTAATAACAAAGAATCAATGCACAAGACGCTGGTATCGTTCGTTTCTGATACTAGTCGATTCGTAGTGAATTCAGTACTCTTGGAATCGTGGAATCGGAATCGGCCAGTGACACATTCCTAACTGAAATCAGTATGAATAACCTTTTTTTACTCTAATTCCAGTTATTTTAAGTGAATATAAGTGCTTTTGCTATTATTGCTAGTAGATAGTAGATAAAATTGTGAATAACTGTCCGGTAATTTCAGGTAATTCATGCAATTCTGTGGGTAATTTAGTTAATTGAAATTGGCAACACTGATCTGATCGTCTGACAGTCATTCACGACTGTGTGGTTTAGTGAGCAGCAACATAACCTCGTCTTTGCGTTATTTACAGTTTTATAGACAGTTGGCTATTGAACAGTTGCAGGAAGGTTAAGAAAAATGGACGTGCTTGCAACATTTTCATTTTAAACGGGAAAGAAGCGTCTTGTAAATATTGTTGTAAGGAAATCAAACAGTCACACTCCAACAAAATGGAAAAGCATATCAAAAAGTTTTTCAAGTGCCCTGACAATTTGAAAAAAGCACTTGAGTTAGGTACAGTGCTTGAGAACAAACTTTTAATTTTTTTTTCAGTGGCATAGTATAAGTAAAAATATTACCTACAGGCTAGCTGCTTGATATAAACTATACTTTATTTCAAAAATTGCTTTTATACTTGAGTGTCGTTTTTTTAAATCATCTATTACCCGAAAAATTGACCTCATTAAAGACGTAAAAAGTTATGTTTACAGTCCAATTTATTTCCCCTAATAACTCCCCCCCAACTCTCAGGTAGCCTGGAAAATTAAGAATTTTGTGCATTTGCCCGGGCATTTATCCTGGTCATTTGTCCCGAATTATAAACGCCCAAGAATTTTACACCACTATATATATATATATATATATATATATATGTGTGTGTGTGTGTGTGTGTGTGTGTGTGTGTGTGTGTGTGTGTGTGTGTGTGTGTGTGTGTGTGTGTGTGTACCATTATAGCACATTTTCCTGTACCAGCAACCTTACAATTCATCAGAAGTGAGAGGAGTGATGTGGAGTTTGGTTGAAATGGTTCAAATGGCTCTTAGCACTATGGTACTTAACATCTGAGGCCATAAATCCCCTTGAACTTAGAATTACTTAAACCTAACTAACCTAAGGTCATAACACACATCCATGCCCGAGGCAGGATTCGAACCTACGATCGTAGCGGTCGCGGTGTTCAAGACTGAAACGCCTAGAACCGCTCGGCCACACCGGCCGGCTGGGAGTTTCTGGGGTGTGTTCTGTGTGGTGCTAAAGACTTTGAAGCTGCTCCTTCTAAGCCTCAAACCTTAGAATGATTACTATGTATACTTTGCAAGCCCGCAGACAACATGTTGAGGAGAATGTCTTACATCACTGCTACTCGACACCTTCCACTATTCTACGTGCACACGGAGCAGTGGGAGAACGAATATGTGCCTCTGTCAAGTAACTGTAAGTGTTGAGAACCTGTGCGACTTGTACTTTGCAATGCGGATCACATAAGTGTGGTAGACATAGCTTAAACTACTCTTCGACTATGTTTTCAAGTATATGTTTGTGTTGTTTCTGGTGCATACTGTGTTTGGCGTTAAATACTTCGTTGCTGCCTTGCTCCCATATGTACACTCCTGGAAATTGAAATAAGAACACCGTGAATTCATTGTCCCAGGAAGGGGAAACTTTATTGACACATTCCTGGGGTCAGATACATCACATGATCACACTGACAGAACCACAGGCACATAGACACAGGCAACAGAGCATGCACAATGTCGGCACTAGTACAGTGTATATCCACCTTTCGCAGCAATGCACGCTGCTATTCTCCCATGGAGACGATCGTAGAGATGCTGGATGTAGTCCTGTGGAACGGCTTGCCATGCCATTTCCACCTGGCGCCTCAGTTGGACCAGCGTTCGTGCTGGACGTGCAGACCGCGTGAGACGACGCTTCATCCAGTCCCAAACATGCTCAATGAGGGACAGATCCGGAGATCTTGCTGGCCAGGGTAGTTGACTTACACCTTCTACAGCACGTTGGGTGGCACGGGATACATGCGGACGTGCATTGTCCTGTTGGAACAGCAAGTTCCCTTGCCGGTCTAGGAATGGTAGAACGATGGGTTCGATGACGGTTTGGATGTACCGTGCACTATTCAGTGTCCCCTCGACGATCACCAGTGGTGTACGGCCAGTGTAGGAGATCGCTCCCCACACCATGATGCCGGGTGTTGGCCCTGTGTGCCTCGGTCGTATGCAGTCCTGATTGTGGCGCTCACCTGCACGGCGCCAAACACGCATACGACCATCATTGGCACCAAGGCAGAAGCGACTCTCATCGCTGAAGACGACACGTCTCCATTCGTCCCTCCATTCACGCCTGTCGCGACACCACTGGAGGCGGGCTGCACGATGTTGGGGCGTGAGCGGAAGACGGCCTAACGGTGTGCGGGACCGTAGCCCAGCTTCATGGAGACGGTTGCGAATGGTCCTCGCCGATACCCCAGGAGCAACAGTGTCCCTAATTTGCTGGGAAGTGGCGGTGCGGTCCCCTACGGCACTGCGTAGGATCCTACGGTCTTGGCGTGCATCCGTGCGTCGCTGCGGTCCGGTTCCAGGTCGACGGGCACATGCACCTTCCGCTGACCACTGGCGACAACATCGATGTACTGTGGAGACCTCACGCCCCACGTGTTGAGCAATTCGGCGGTACGTCCACCCGGCCTCCCGCATGCCCACTATACGCCCTCGCTCAAAGTCCGTCAACTGCACATACGGTTCACGTCCACGCTGTCGCGGCATGCTACCAGTGTTAAAGACTGCAATGGAGCTCCGTATGCCACGGCAAACTGGCTGACACTGACGGCGGCGGTGCACAAATGCTGCGCAGCTAGCGCCATTCGACGGCCAACACCGCGGTTCCTGGTGTGTCCGCTGTGCCGTGCGTGTGATCATTGCTTGTACAGCCCTCTCGCAGTGTCCGGAGCAAGTATGGTGGGTCTGACACACCGGTGTCAATGTGTTCTTTTTTCCATTTCCAGGAGTGTACTTGATAGGTAGTAAGCCAGCCTACAACACACTGCACTGAATGTCTTATACCACTGGTTGTTGGTCCCTTTTGCTATGCTATTCCACTTCCATATAGAGTAAAGGGTGAACGAATGTGTGCCTACAAAGTAAGTGTTCCTGACAAAGTAAGTGTTCCTAGTTGGTGTTAAATATAGGGTGCATTGTGGGTCATCATCTGGCACTGATGGCTATTTTTCGTGTTGAAATGCTGTGTATAAGAAGGGAATGGTCCACCATCAACAGAATGAATGTTCACCTCCTGCTTTTCTCCACACACAGTGTTTGTTAGGACAAATAAACGTTCCTACCCTATTCTATCCTGCAAAACACACACACACACAATCCCACACACACACACACACACACACACACACACACACACACACACACAGATACATACACAGACATGCACATGTTGCCAATGACATGTTCTGTAAAGTAAGATGCTAGTAAGGTCAGTTCTAGAGTGCAAAACAAAGAAGTATCGAATGAAATTCTAGGCATTCTACTACGACAATAACATTTAAGTATAGTCCAGACGAAAGTAGCATGGTGTGACGTGAAATTCTCTTATTTAGGTAAAATTTTCATCGATTTAAGAACGAGCTTAGGTGATTTGGTCTGGCTGAGTAGTAGATAAGCGAAAGACGTTTGTGTTTCGATCTGCGCACTGTGTTATTGCCTCCTGCGTCAATGTTACTCACCAATTTGTAATCGTGGCAGATATCAGCTGTCAATAGCTGAAAGCATGTTTAAGGGTTGTTGGATGGCGTTATCACCATCAGTATGTTCGCATTATGTGTGTTCTGAACTCCCACTTAGTGTGCACATGTTTGATTCTCAAGAAAGACGAAAAATGTCATACTGGTTCAAAAATGCGCTGATCGTCAGGAATGTCTATGGAAGTTCAGCATCCAAGATGCGGTGATTTCAAGCCTGTGGTAGAAATGCGAATACCTTAACGTGATAATTCAATGGATAATTCCATCAAAGGTCAGAACTATCCCTTTTCTGCAAGTTCCAAGTTATAGTAGGAATGTAAAATGTGTTCTGCGAAGTATCATCTAGTTGATTCAAACAACCAAAGGTCTACATCACTGGTCGGGTGTTCAGTTTTGGAGAATATCTTATGTTCTCTCAGTGGGCAGAGTAACAACAAGTATTCCATAAACATTGATTGTGGGGACGTGTGGAGTGCGTACTGTAATACCTTCGGTACACACACCATCAGATTATTTGACTTGTCGCTCTAACGAAGTAGGAGAGTGTCAGCAATATGTCTCGTGGTCTTATCGTGGCGTGTTTATCTTCTGCCGTTAGGTCAGACGATAGAAATGCCACTTGCATGCTTAGAGTAGCAGATTGACGGTGACCAACTTTAAACAGAACTTGATTAATTTTCACACACATTTATCAAAATAATAAAAATCATAGACTTACGTAACTTGATTCTCGATGCTGTTTACAACAGACAATCTGAAGTTCCTTTGGTCTTGGTACGTTAATCTTATTCTCACATATCTCTGATACTTGACAAAGTGTCTATACATTTCTCTTCATGGCTATGTACAGGAATATGATAATCTTATTAGGCGCAGACTGAAACTTGACTACAGACTAATGAAGACAGGTGCAGACTTATGCAGACCTCGAGCGTTCAGATATCACTGCGCGAGTGTGATCCGCGAGGAGAAAAGGTTCTACGTTAGCAGCAATCTCATTGGCTGCGTTACATATTAATACGTGGATCGGCGGAAGCAGAATTTGGTCCGTCTCTAAGACAGCGCCATCTCGTAGTGCGGAGACGGACGAGCGCTGCGCCTGCGCTGTTGTGCTTAGTGGGGCGCGCTCTATTGGGAAAGTTGTGTACGCGCTGATTACGCGGAACTATGTACACAACAGGACGTCAGCTCATTTCGTTCATTCATGAGATCCAGAAGGCGGTAGATACAACAGTGCTGTTCTGCTGTATTGATTTTGCTTTAAAATAGTTTTGGTAAGATTCTGTCGGCTCTATGCATATGTTTCTCCAACCACGTTCTTGACGGCTACTAGGTGTGTGGGTGTGAGAGAGGGAAAGAGAGTGTGGTGATCTAGTGTTCTATCCAGCGGCGTTAGTGCAGCGTGCTGTTTAAGTCGGAACGTAAAACGCCAGGATTTCCAGCGAACTGAAGCGTGTATCAACAACGAAATACACTACTGGACATTAAAATTGCTACACCACGAAGATAACGTGCTACAGACGCGAAATTTAACCGACAGGAAGAAGATGCTGTGATATGAAAATGATTAGCTTTTCAGAGAATTCACACAATGTTGGCGCCGGTGGCGGCACCTACAATGTACTGACATGAGGAAAGTTTCCAACCGATTTCTCATACACAAACAGCAGTTGACCGGCGTTGCCTGGTGAAACGTTGTTGTGATGCCTCGTGTAAGGAGGAGAAATGCCTACCATCACGTTTCCGACTTTGATAAAGGTCGGATTGTAGCCTATCACTATTGCGGTTTATCGTATCGCGTCATTGGTGCTTGCATTGGACGAGATCCAATGACTGTTAGCAGAATATGGAACGCCGTGCTGGATCCCAACGGCCTCGTATCACTAGCAGTCGAGATGACAGGCATCTTATCCGCATGGCTGTAACGGATCGTGCAGCCACGTCTCGATCCCTGAATCAACAGATGGGGACGTTTGCAAGACAACAACCATCTGCACGAACAGTTCGATGACGTTTGCAGCAGCGTGGACTATCAGCTCGAAGACCATGGCTGCGGTTACCCTTGACGCTGCATCACAGACAGGAGCGCCTGCGATGGTGTACTCAACGACGAACCTGGGTGCACGAATGGCAAAATGTCATTTTCTCGGATGGATCCAGGTTTTGTTTACAGCATCATGATGGTCGCATCCGCGTTTGGCGACATCGCTGTGAACGCACATTGGAAGCGTGTATTCATCATCGCCATACTGGCGTATCACCCGGCGTGATGGTATGGGGTGCCATTGATTACACGTCTCGATCACCTCTTGTTCTCATTGACGGCACTTTGAACAGTGGACATTACATTTCAGATGTGTTATGGCCCGTGGCTCTACCATTCATTCGATCCCTGAGAAACTCTACATTTCAGCTAAATAATGCACGACCGCATGTTGCAGGTCCTGTACGGGCCTTTATGGATACAGAAAATGTTCGACTGCTGCCCTGGCCAGCACAATCTCCAGATCTCTCACCAATTGAAAACGTCTGGTCAATGGTGGCCGAGTAACTGGCTCGTCACAATACGCCAGTCACTACTCTTGATGAACTGTGGTATCGTGTTAAAGCTTCATGGGCAGCTGTACCTGTACACGCCATCCAAGCTCTCTTTGACTTAATGCCCAGGCGTACCAAAGCCGTTATTACGGTCAGAGGTGGTTTTTCTGGGTACTGATTTCTCAGGATCTATGCACCCAAATTGCGTGAAAATGTAATCACATGTCCGTTGTAGTATAATATATTTGTCCAATGAATACCCGTTTATCATCTGCATTTCTTCTTGGTGTAGTAATTTTAATGGCCAGTAGTGTATGTAAACATCATGTGCTTGAGAGATGTAGTAACGCAAACCATATGAAATAACATGAAATATAGTCTTTCACAACTAGAATTCAGACTTTCTTTAACTTCGTAACCTGTAGGTGGATAATTGTTGTAGATTTCTTGGAAATGTTCAGTTCTTCGTTGATTTCACCACAAAACTGACGTAGAAAATTCCGTGACCTGCTGTATGAACGCCCGCGGCTGCCGTTCAGAAATCGTATGGCCGCATCTGATGTGGACATTACCCGTTTTACATGCAAAATTGATTATTTTGTAGCATATTCAATGCAATATCCATTGATTTAGGTACAATATTTGATACTTTCAGAAATTGATTCGAAGTATCCCTAACTATGTTAACTGAGGCACTGTTCTGTAGACTTATGTGAATTGGGGTGCTGTTCTGCACTGCAACCGCTGCCCACTGTGACTGTTGTGCAGCGTGAATATCACGTCCCAGGCAGGGCTACGCTCGTCATTGTGTACTTACAGGGTGTTTCAAAAATGACCGGTATATTTGAAACGGCAATAAAAACTAAACGAGCAGCGATAGAAATACACCGTTTGTTGCAATATGCTTGGGACAACAGTACATTTTCAGGCGGACAAACTTTCGAAATTACAGTAGTTACAATTTTCAACAACAGATGGCGCTGCAAGTGATGTGAAAGATATAGAAGACAACGCAGTCTGTGGGTGCGCCATTCTGTACGTCGTCTTTCTGCTGTAAGCGTGTGCTGTTCACAACGTGCAAGTGTGCTGTAGACAACATGGTTTATTGCTTAGAACAGAGGATTTTTCTGGTGTTGGAATTCCACCGCCTAGAACACAGTGTTGTTGCAACAAGACGAAGTTTTCAACGGAGGTTTAATGTAACCAAAGGACCGAAAAGCGATACAATAAAGGATCTGTTTGAAAAATTTCAACGGACTGGGAACGTGACAAATGAACGTGCTGGAAAGGTAGGGCGACCGCGTACGGCAACCACAGAGGGCAACGCGCAGCTAGTGCAGCAGGTGATTCAACAGCGGCCCCGGGTTTCCGTTCGCCGTGTTGCAGCTGTGGTCCAAATGACGCCAACGTCCACGTATCGTCTCATGCGCCAGAGTTTACACCTCTATCCATACAAAATTAAAATGCGGCAACCCCTCAGCGCCGCTACCATTGCTGCACGAGAGACATTCGCTAACGATATAGTGCACAGGATTGATGACGGCGATATGCATGTGGGCAGCATTTGGTTTACTGACGAAGCTTATTTTTACCTGGACGGCTTCGTCAATAAACAGAACTGGCGCATATGGGGAACCGAAAAGCCCCATGTTGCAGTCCCATCGTCCCTGCATCCTCAAAAAGTACTGGTCTGGACCGCCATTTCTTCCAAAGGAATCATTGGCCCATTTGTCAGATCCGAAACGATTACTGCATCACGCTATCTGGACATTCTTCGTGAATTTGTGGCGGTACAAACTGCCTTAGACGACACTGCGAACACCTCGTGGTTTATGCAAGATGGTGCACGGCCACATCGCACGGCCGACGTCTTTAATTTCCTGAATGAATATTTCGATGATCGTGTGATTGCTTTGGGCTATCCGAAACATACAGGAGGCGGCGTGGATTGGCCTCCCTATTCGCCAGACATGAACCCCTGTGACTTCTTTCTGTGGGGACACTTGAAAGACCAGGTGTACCGCCAGAATCCAGAAACAATTGAACAGCTGAAGCAGTACATCTCATCTGCATGTGAAGCCATTCCGCCAGACACGTTGTCAAAGGTTTCGGGTAATTTCATTCAGAGACTACGCCATATTATTGCTACGCATGGTGGATATGTGGAAAATATCGTACTATAGAGTTTCCCAGACCGCAGCGTCATCTGTTGTTGACAATTGTAACTACTGTAATTTCGAAAGTTTGTCTGCCTGAAAATGTACTGTTGTCCCAAGCATATTGCAACAAACGGTGTATTTCTATCGCTGCTCGTTTAGTTTTTATTACCGTTTCAAATATACCGGTCATTTTTGAAACACCCTGTATGAAGAGGTTCCGCTTTCTCCTGTGATTTCCTGCTAGGCCTCTGACTCTCAAGGCATTGCTTTCATATTCCCTTCACCCGCGATACTACAGTAATCTGCCGTCAGCCGGTGTTGCTGTCTAACGGAGATTGTAGTTCAGTTTTTGGCCTTTAAATGTGATGTACAAGTATAGTACTGACCCCTGTTCTCGTAGAATGTATCATACTTCATGTTTTTGGCACGTTTTGACTTGTAAATAAGAATAAGCGTGTTTCATTCTCAAATGTTCCACTGCATTTGTAGTATATATAAGTTCGCGTGTTTTACAGCTCTTCGACTGTTCGTTGTTTCATTGTTGGTAAATAACCATTCACCATACACTTTCTATTTTTATATTCTTGTGTGGCTAATTTTACAAACATAGTATGCTAAGTTATTTTTTGGTTTCAGAGCTGATGCCAGTTGTCCAGTGCCAAGAGGACGACTGTGAATCTCTAGATTTTTCAATTTCCATGCAGAACATATGTATGGATAATAGATTATTTTCATGTTACATACATTTTTCTCCCTCTCATACAGATTAAAATACAAGTGTGGCTCCTGCATCTTTCATGTTTTCCTTCATTTTAACTCTAGTCATGCAGGCTGTGGCTGAAGTGCTGCCACAATGGCATATTAGCATTGGGAATCGGAACTTCTATAATGCATTTCACATTAGGTTATCAAATCGGTAGTATGTGTGCAATTTCTTTCGGAATGGAGCTGTCACTGATGCATAGTGCTGCGACTCCAGGGCAACTTAACTCTTAGCAAGGGTATCGTGGACAGGGTGGTGGCGGACTTCTCCACCAGTCTGGTAGCCATGAACATTGTGACCACGGAATAGGAGGCTCTCCCTGGCAAGGTATTTGTTTACATAAAGATTCAAGTGGAGACATTCAAACTTAGAGCTAGGGAAAACACTATGTAGTATTATTATTATTTTGTGTCAGAAGCAAACTAAAACATTACTTCATTACGTTACTACATACATTATGGTTTATAAATTAAACCAGTCAAAGAATAATATACAGGGTGGTCCATTGATAGTGACCGAGCCAAATATCTCACGAAATAACTACAAAGAACGAAACTCGTCTAGCTCGAAGGGGGAAACCAGATGGCGCTATGGTTGGCCCTCTAGATGGCGCTGCCACAGGTCAAACGGATATCAACTGCGTTTTTTAAAATAGGAACCCCCATTTTTTATTACATATTCGCGTAGTACGTAAAGAAATTATGAATGTTTTAGTTGGACCACTTTTTTTCTCTTTGTGATAGATGGCGCTGTAATAGTCACAAACGTGTAAGTACGTTGTATCACGTAACATTCCGCCAGTGCGGACGGTATTTGCTTCGTGATACATTACCTGTGTTAAAATGGGCCGTTTACCAACTGCGTAAAAGGTCGATATCGTGTTGATGTATGGCCATTGTGATCAAAATGTCCAACGGGCGTGTGCTATGTATGCTGCTCGGTATCCTGGACGACATCATCTAAGTGTCCGGACCGTTCGCCGGATGCGTACGTTATTTAAGGAAATAAGCAGTGTTCAGCCTCATGTGAAACGTCAACCACGACCTGCAAAAAATGATGATATCCAAGTAGGTGTTTTCGCTGCTGTCGCAGCTAATCCGCACATCAGTAGCAGACAAACGGCGCGAGAATCGGGAATCTCAAAAACGTCGGTGTTGAGAATGATACATCAACATCGATTGCATCCGTATCATATTTCTATGCACCGGGAATTGCATGGCGACGACTTTGAACGTCGTGTACAGTTCTGCCACGGGGCACAAGAGAAATTACGGGACGATGACAGATTTTTTGCACGCGTTCTATTTAGCGACGAAGCGTCATTCACCAACAGCGGTGCCCGCATCTCGTGGTCGTGCGGTAGCGTTCTCGCTTCCCACACCCGGGTTCCCCGGTTCGAATCCCGGCGGGGTCAGGGATTTTCTCTGCCTCGTGATGGCTGGGTGTTTTGTGATGTCCTTAGGTTAGTTAGGTTTAAGTAGTTTTAAGTTCTAGGGGACTGATGACCATAGATGTTAAGTCCCATAGTGCTCAGAGACATTTGAACCAACAGCGGTAACGTTAACCGGCATAATATGCACTATTGGGCAACGAAAAATCCACGATGGCTGCCACAAGTGGAACGTCAGCGACCTTGGTGGGTTAATGTATGGTGCGGCATTATGGGAGGAAGGATAATTGTCCCACATAATTGGCAGTATAAATATTGCAATGTATCCTGATTTCCTACGTAATGTTCTATCGATGTTACTACAAGATGTTTCACTGTATGACATAATCGCGTTGTATTTCTAACATGATGGATGTCCGGCACATATCTCGCGTGCGGTTGAAGCGGTATTGAATAGCATATTTCATGACAGGTGGATTGGTCGTCGAAACACAATACCATGACCCGCACGTTCACCGGATCTGACGTCCACGGATTTCTTTCTGTGGGGAAAGTTGAAGGATATTTGCTATCGTGATCCACCGACAACGCCTGACAACATGCGTCAGTGCATTGCCAATGCATGTGCGGACATGACGGAAGGTGAATTACTCGCTGTTGAGAGGAATGTCGTTTATACGTATTGCGAAATGCATTGAGGCTGACGGACATAATTTTGAGTATTTATTGAATTAATGTGGTATTTATAGGTAATCACACTGTAACAGCATGCCTTCTCAGAAATTATAAGTTCACAAAGGTTCATGTATCACATTGGAACAACCGAAATAAAGTGTCCAAACGTACCTACGTTCTGTATTTTAATTTAAAAAACCTACCTGTTACCAGCTGCCCGTCTAAAATTGAGAGCCGTATGTTTGTGACTATTACAGCGCCATCTATCACAAAGCGAAGAAAGTGGTCCAACTAAAACATTCATATTTCTTTACGTACTACACGAATACGTAATAAAAAATGGGGGTTCCTACTTTTTAAAAAAACACAGTTGATATCCGCTTGACCTATGGCAGCGCCATCTAGCGGGCCAACCATAGCGCCATCTGGTTTCCCCCTTCAAGCTAGACAAGTTTCGTTCTTTGAAGTTTTTTCGTTTGATGCTTATTTCGTAAGATATTTAGCCCGGTCACGATCAATGGACCACCACGTTGCTAATTTCTCGGCATATATATATATATATCAGTGCACTTTTTGTAGCAGTTACAAGATCTTCCATAGTGCACACAGCTGGAGGTAATGTGCATAGCAGCAGTTGTGATGATGTGATGTCTGCACGGCAGCTCCACATTCACACTTGAGAGAGTCCACCTGGAAGCCCCAGCTCTGCAGGTTGCTCTTCGATCTTGTGACACAGGAATGGAGGCGATTAAGTGATTTACATATGGATCATTTGTCTGTGTGTCCTGGGGGAAGAGATTCCTGTGGAATCAGCCACTCCTCCAGATGCAGGTATCTGGCGTGCCATCTCTTCTTCCGTTGTTGGTGTGGAGTGCCTGGGAGTGCTTCTGTGCTGCAAAGAAAGCTCTTTCTAGACAGAAATCTTTGCTGTGCCGGTTGATGGCAATGTAGTGGGTGGGCTTTAGATATTAATGCATTTTTCATTTCATTTTGTGCTGCTGCATCCCGTCGGATGTCCGCAGGGGCTATGCCGGATAAGCAGTGCAGTTTTTACACGGTTGTGGCTCTCAGACAACCCGTGATGATACGACATGTCTCGTTCAGAGCAACATCAACTTTCTTGGTATGTGTGGATTTGAACCATACTGGGCAAACGTACTCGGCTACAGAGTAGGATAGGGCTAATGCGGATGTCCGCACTGTATTTGGCTGTGCTCCCCATATTGTTCCTGTCAGCTTCCTCACAACATTGTTCCTGGCAGCCCTTTTTGCTTTGTTTTTAGGCAGTGCTCCTTGTATGTGAGAGCACGGTCCAGAGTGACCCCGAGGTATTTTGGTGTCTTGCAGTGTTCTAGAGATGTTCCTTCCCAATCTATCTGTAAGGTTCTGCTGGCCTGTTTGTTTCTAAGGTGGAAAACACAGGTCTGGGTTCTACAGGATCCGGTTTCAGCTGATTGTCTCTTCAATAGACTCACAATTTTTCTCAAAGCATCAGTGAGCTTCTGCTCCACACTCTCAAAGCTAAATCCCTGAGCTGTGATTACAAGGTCATCTGCATATGTGAAGCTTTGTGTGCCTTCTGGTAACGGTTGGTCGTTAGTGTATATATTAAAAAGAGTGGATGCCAGCACGCTGCCCTGTGGCAACCCGCTTTTCTGCTGCCTCCATCTGCTTCTTTGTCCGTGATATTCCACAATTTACTTCATATTGATCACAACCTTTTACCCAGGAGATAAAAATGTCTCTATCCATAAAAGTAATTTGGGATCAGTGAAGTTTATTTCCGCAATCTCATAATGGAATCACTACATGTGGAGCCGGGTGGCCGGCCAGTGTGGCCAAGTGGTTCTAGGCGCTTCAGTCTGGAGCCGCGCGACCGCTACGGTCGCAGGTTCGAATCCTGCCTCGGGCATGGATGTGTGTGATGTTCTTAGGTTAGTTAGGTTTAAGTAGTTCTAAGTTGTAGGGACTGACGACCTCAGATGTTAAGTTCCATAGTGCTCAGAGCCATTTGAACCTTTTTTTGTGGAGTCTGGCGAAGTCCAGAATACACATACCAACATAGACAGGCTTTGTGAACTTTGCTCAAACCCTGGCCATCTCTACAGCGACAGGTCCTTCATTGAAGATTGTGGCTTGCTTAAAATTTAGCCTGGAAATGTAATCTCTTGAGCAATAAAACCCATCTCAGCGGTAAACTAAATGAATCTCGTGGTAGCTTTTAAGATTTTCCATCGCTTTCCCGAAAACTGACTTATTCATTTGGACATAAAACTCCTTTTCAAAGCCCCACACGTAGCGAAAGCCCTCTGTTCAATGTTCAAATCAATGTACTCCTTCAACCATTGAGGGTACATGAAGAGAGGTGCACAGGGATTCTACTAAGTTCCATACCACAACTGAGACATTGCTGGAGGTATCTGTAGTGCACAAATTATCTCTGCTGATTCCCCAGTACTGTCACCAGCTTAGAGAGGGAACCATCGCACAGACACAGAGACAGATTACTGTGCACGTCATGAAAAGGTGTTGGATATGCCAGCACTGCCTCCCAGAAACAGCTTCACCAAAATTCCCAACCACATATGGATCTTTTCTTCCATCTGGCGATTTTTTCTTTGGATATCGATCAAAAGCCTTCCATCAGCAGAAATTGTTTCATGGTGTGTGTGTATAGAGATTGTTTACATCCAAGAAAAGGATGTAATCTACATGGTAAGATGGCCTCTATTTCTCCTCGCCGTTTTGCAGGTTATTCGCCTAGGAGTACCTTTTCAGACACTGGTAAAGTCGCCCACAAATACCACGTTTGAAGGAGAGCAACATGTGAACATTTTTCAACTATTTCATGTCGACACGAGTTCTTCTTAACACTGCAGCCCATGCACACCATGGTGTAATGTAATAGACGGCAGAATCCAGATGGTATGATCTCTGACATACACTCCAGAATTTCTCAAAAATTTCTGCAAGTAGATGAACATCAGTGTACATATACAATCTAGCATATTTCCCTAAGTCATGGATATTGGACACGTGCCGAACATTCACTACATGCCCATTCTCCACGTCCGTTAAGGCAGTGCTTGTGAGATTACTGGAGAATGTGGTTGTGTTTGGCAAGGTGATTTTGTGTAGTCTCATCATCTAATACAGGTATTCTTAAGGAAAGACCCTCTTCTTTGTCACAAGCTGCAAAGTTTCTAGATCGCCCACAACCAGGAGTGATACACTTTAATTGTATATATTGACTTTGAGTGTCTCTTTGCATTATTCGGATATGCAGTCCCGTTGATACGGGTATCCTACTGACACATCAAATGGTTCAAATGGCTCTGAGCACTATGGGACTTAACAGCTGAGGTCATCAGTCCCCTAGAACATAGAACTACTTGAATCTAACTAACCTAGAGACATCACACACATCCATGCCCGATGCAGGATTCGAACCTGCAACCGTAGCGGTCGCGCGGTTCCAGACTGAAGCGCCTAGAACAGCTCGGCCACTCCAGCCGGCACTAATACATCAACTCAGTAAGTTTCCGAAGATATGTATGTATGATACTTAACGAATCCAAGAAGCGGAGCATTTTATTTGGTGTAATTCGCTTGGAACTAGACATGTATGTTTCAGCGGTGTCAGGTATGACACGGATTTTATCATCTTTAAAGTCGAAATCACCCAAGAAGAGCTCAACAAGAAACTGAGCATCTTACCCATTCAAATATGGAAGAAGACGTGATATGTCGTGACAATTGGTATTTCAACTTGCATGCTTTGTGGGCTCGCCTCAAAAATTACCCATTAGATGACAGTGGTCTCTATGTGCAGTTTCCAGTTCTCTATACGCTCCAGCCCACTAATATGACAGTCAACTGCCTTCTCAAGTAAGGCATCATTCTCCGATGAGTTGGTCACGTGAATGCTGTCACAATAAATACACTCCTGGAAATGGAAAAAAGAACACATTGACACCGGTGTGTCAGACCCACCATACTTGCTCCGGACACTGCGAGAGGGCTGTACAAGCAATGGTCACACGCACGGCACAGCGGACACACCAGGAACCGCGGTGTTGGCCGTCGAATGGCGCTAGCTGCGCAGCATTTGTGCACCGCCGCCGTCAGTGTCAGCCAGTTTGCCGTGGCATACGGAGCTCCATCGCAGTCTTTAACACTGGTAGCATGCCGCGACAGCGTGGACGTGAACCGTATGTGCAGTTGACGGACTTTGAGCGAGGGCG